>NC_061113.1:2474331-2491921 GCF_002878395.1 Capsicum annuum | reverse complement strand
TTAACTTAACTATCCAACATACGAATGAGAACCTATACAAAAAAATTTCAAAAATTTGAATGGAAAATGTCTATTGGGAATACTTTGTTAGGAGTTGAGATGTTCAATTGAAATATAACTTAGTTTGAGTGTCTATAGAATATTCTAGCTGGTTATGTGTTAAACCATTTTTTTTGCGTATACATATTCCATTTAGACACTCGAACTAAGTTTTGTTCCAATTAAGGTGTGCCAATTAGACACTATGCATTTAAATATTGAAAAAAAAAGAATCGCATGTGTTTTAATTAGTTAAGTTAACCACATAAAATATGATATGACATTTATTTTAATCATAAGGCAATGGGATTTTACGGCTTATTTAGGCGAATTCATATAGTTGAAAGAAAATGACATGCTTAATGTGCTTTAACTTAACTAAACGTATGCAAAAATTGGAACACTTTATTAGGAGTTGCTTAGTTCAATTGAACTATAGCTTAGTTCGAGTGTTTATGGAATATTCTAGCTTGTTATGTGTTAAGCCATCTTTTTTTTGTATATGTTGTTATTTATGTAATTTTATGTGATTTCAAGATTTGGGTATGGGAGTTTAGAGAAGCAAAGGCAAAGGCTGCCTGTGTACAAGTACAAAACTGCTATTCTTTACTCAGTGGAGACTCATGCTACTACCATTATTGTTGGAGAAACTGGAAGTGGAAAAACCACCCAAATTCCTCAGGTTAGTGTTCTTGGTTTTATGTAAAGTTTTTTTTTTTTCCTCCGGAAACAGCCTCTCTACCTCTCCGAGGTAGTGGTAAGGTCTGTGTACACTCTATCCTCCTCAGACTTCACTTGTAGAAATTTACTGGTACGTTGTTGTATGTTAATTTTCTATTTTTTATATTTTTAGTACGATGTGAAATGTCCTCCTTGGTAGAATATCTGATTAATCAAATGTTTGACAGTCTTGAACTTGTTGGGGTCGGCTATATGAATCTACAGTCCTCGATATTAGTTGTATCTTTAGTATTCAGATGTTTCATAATAGTTAGACTATTTTGCATTTGATCAGCACCCTTCTTCCATTATCCGGGACTATGGCGGAGCTATGAATTTAATCTGGGATTCAAAATATAAAGAAGAAAATACACGAAGAAGCCATGAGATCTCAACAAATAGTATATGTACGTAAAAAAGAAAAAGATTGGCCTATCTACACAGTGTAGGTGTCAGTTGACTCGCCTTGGAAAAAGGTTTTAATAAGAGGATTCAAGAATATGCATGAATGCATCTTTGTCACTACAGCTTCACTTATATCAAGTGGATTCAAAAACTTATATACACAAGAAAAGATTTACTCTTTTTACACAATATAATTTTCTAACAAACTTCCTTATATTTGGTTTTGGGGGAGGTTTTTTTTGAAGCATGTGATGTGATACTTACTACTCTCTCCATCTCAATTTATGTGAGGTAGTTTGATTCAACATGAAGTGTAAGAAAGAAAGAAAGACTTTTGAAACTTGTGGTTTAAAACAAGTTATAGATATTTGTATGACTATAAATCATTCCATTAAGGGTAAAATGGACATTTTAAAGTCAAATTGTTACTAAAGTAGAAACGTGTCGTTCTTTTTGGGACTGATTAAAAAGGAAAGCGAGTCATATAAATTGAGATACAGGGAGTAATAATTTTTAGTTGTGAAGAGTGGAAGTAATATGTCGGTAGGAGCAAGAGATATATAGAGGGAGAAAACGACTTAGCCTCATAATGCAGTAAATTGTTTTCCCCTTGGTTTAAAATTCTCTAATTGTTTTGGCAACCAAACATTATAAATAATTTTACCAAAAAACGGTTTTTTTATGAAACATATTAGTGTCAAGTGGAGCCATAGTTGTAGTATCTGTATTCTTTGTCTAGAAGATGTGAATGAACATCTCGTTTTAGTTTGTTTAGAGAATTGAACTCTTCTAGTAACTGGAGAAGTTTAATGGTACTTGGTACATTTTGATGTGTGCAGTACCTGAAAGAAGCTGGTTGGGCTGAGGGAGGGCGCATGATAGCTTGCACTCAACCAAGGAGACTGGCCGTCCAGGTGCAGTATTCAGTTCCAGACCTCTATATGCTCTTTAATAAGTGAATTTCTGTGTCTTCTTATATGTTTGTCTTGGTATCTTTCTAAATCAAGAGTAAATGCAAGTAGTATGGATGGGTGCTTGTGAGGGACAGATATATTTGTACTTGTAACTTTGTTTTTGAGACTCCCCTGGATACTTGTATATACAGTTAAAGTTTTCTGTAGTTACTCTACTTTCTTGGTCACGAAAACGAAAATTTCTACTGTTGACATCTTCTTGGCCCAAACATATGATATTGAAGATCAACACAAACATCCTGCTCATAATCTTTTGGATCACAATGTTCCTTATGGTTCAGTTATTTTGAAACGCATCTTTCAAGTCTCAATCTATTATGGTGCAGGCAGTTGCTACAAGAGTTGCCGAAGAAATGGATGTTAAACTTGGTGAGGAAGTTGGTTATACTATTCGATTTGAAGATATCACGAATGAGGTGGGAGCTCTTTCTTTGTACTTACCATTTTGTTGGGATAAAGGAAATAATCTTTTGCTTCATTATAGGTATTTTTAGAGTTCATAAGTTCCTAAAAGAGCAGATAAATCTTTTGACATCTGCTGGGATTGCATATTTCAAGGTGTTAGGTCTTATGATATTTTGTCCAGGAAAGAAATTTAGTTTTTTAGTGCTGCGTGACAATGTTGACCTGGAATAGTAATGGTGGTGTTCTTGCACTACAGGAATTAACTAGGGTCAAATTTCTTACTGATGGAGTTCTGCTGAGGGAAATGATGGATGATCCTCTGTTGAGTAAGTATAGGTACTGTTTATGCCTTGGAAGGGTTCGACTGCCTCCTTTTCTATTTTCTTCATCATGTAGTACTACTTTCATTCTATTATTTACGCCCTCGTTCTTGACTTTTGAGCTTCATGAAATTCAAGTGTCAATCATTTCAATGTTTATTGGTATATTGTATTTGGTAGAGATGACTAATTTTTTTTAAAAAAATGGCCTGCCTGTTGCATTAAAGCTCCAGCTATGCAGGGGTCCGGGGAAGGGCCGGACCATAAGATGTCACATCAAATTGGAACTAATGTAAAGTGCACAGATTATAGCGTAAATCATTTCAATGTTTATTAGTTTGAATTGTTTCATCCAAGGGCATGACCTAGTTGTCAATGAAGTGGGTGAGAATCATGGGAGACAAGGTTCAAATTCTAGCAAAGATTAAAATGCTAGGTGAGTTCTTAGTTCTTTCAAGCATTGGTGGACAGAGTTACCCCTTACGTATGTAGGAGGTAGCAAGTCCCCGATGAAATAGTCGAGATGGGGCAGGCTGCCCGAGTACCACCGTTTCAAAAAAAGTATTAGTATGAATTGTTGGAGTGGAAATTTTGCCATTCTATGAAAGAGGTCAAAGCTATAGAATGTACTAAACTAGGAAGTTGGTCAACAAAAGGGACAAAAGGATTACAGTTTTTCATTGGTTGCGTCACTGATCCAGTTTATCATGCATGTGTTGTTGGGCTCTTACACTGATCCAAAAGTTAAGATGTGACCTGCAGTGGTATAAGTGTCTATTGTCTAGAATCTTGTTTGTTCTTCTCACAATTCAAGAGCTACAAATGATGTAGCCAGGTTGAGGTTCCATAAAATGCAACTAGATGCTATTGGGATTGATCGTCTAGATTCTATCTCGCAGGGAACTCCTTGAGATTAAGCTCTGGTTGGGGTGAATTTTTGTATTTTATAGTTATGGCTAACTTTAGACCTATAATTTGCAAGTGCAAAGATAAATTGATGCCATTAGTAGGAGTTGTGTTGTTAGAGGCCTATCCTGCGCATTGCTAAGAGCTGAAGCTAGGTGCAGCAGGGTTTAGGGGTTCGTCTCTCTTAGTTCACTCATTATTACTAAAACCAAGGTGGTAAAGTTTGTGCTGAGTGCTCAGATGTGCTATCTTGATAGGGCAACACTTAACAATTAACATAGTTGTCAAAGTGATATATTAATTGTTAAGGAAGCATTATGGATGACAATGTTAGTGATTTGTAATAGGAAATCAGAAATTTAATATAAGAAAATTGTTCACTATTCTGAAAAAAACTTAAAATTATCAAATTCACAAAGCAATATTATTTTGGACTTGATTAACATGTTTATTTTTACATGTCTCACCTGATTGCAAAAATTTCAATTTCTTAGACCAAATGACCCTTTTTTGTATTTTAAATTATCTTTCTTGTGTTACATGTTTGTATGTGGACATACACTTTTTATATTTCGGGGATCTTTTTCATAATGCACATGATGGTTGCTCTTAGAATTGCTCAAGCACTTGTCTCTTTATTATGCTTTTTTCCTTTCACAACACTCACCTGTCCTGAAAGCCGTCTTAATTTTGAAGTAGTCTGATTTCTTTCCTAAAAATCACACGTGCGTATGAAATTAATCCACTTTCTACTTCTAGCAGATATTAAAAATTTCTGTACTGTTTGGAGAAAATTGTATCTGATTTGTCTTTCTAATCATGCAGTGTGATTATGGTAGATGAAGCTCATGAAAGGTCTCTCTCAACGGACATCTTATTGGGACTACTGAAAAAGGTCGATCAGGAAGTAATCTGTACTGGTCTTTGTATTTTCTTTTCATTTAAGTGCCCTTAGTTTAGTTCTTGTCTCTTAAAATGTTAACTTTTTCTATGGCTTCTGCAAATTTAGATTCAAAGGCGTCGCCCTGAACTGCGTATTATAATATCATCAGCTACGATTGAAGCAAAATCAATGGCTGCTTTCTTTAATACCAGGTTGGTTTCTTCTTGTGATGAGTATTTACCGAAGCTTTATAATTCTATCCTCAAAAATTCTAGTCTGAATCTTCTGCATGCTTTTGGGTTATGCTTTTTGTATTGAGTTGTATTCTTTGATTGGATATATCATGTACTTTTCACCTTGTTGGGATTAGTGCTTTGCCTTGTTTTGAATATGTAGTGGAAGATGTGAACTTTTCTTGGAACAGAAAGTTCAAGAACAGGTCGTATCTAAGTAAATTGTTTCCAGTGCACTTCCCTTTTAGTATTAAATCATTAGCTCTGATGGTTCGCCCAAGTGGTCTTTGTGGACAGTTGAGGTATGCGATCTTTTCTATCCAGGAGGTTAAGAGGGGTGAAGTATGCGACTGGCATCTTGGAGTTGCTCGATAATGTATGGAAGAGTTTGAACACATGCTAGCAATTCTTTCTTCAATACTCAAGTTTTGGCTGTAGCCTTTGTTGAATTGAGTAGAGAAGACGATCCTAAGAATAAAGATTGAGCTGATCTTATGCAAACTTTGGAAACAAGAATTATTGTTTATTACTTTATTGATTAGAGGTAGAGGTATGGACTGCGTACATCTTACCCCCCCCAGACCCCACTAAGTGGGAATACACTGGGTTTGTTGTTGTTGTTGTTGTACTTTTTTGATTAGTTGTTTCTGTGAGCTAATTGATGAATATTTAATGGGGTTAAAACTAAATAAATACTCTTACTCTCAAAGACGAGAATTAAAATAATGTGAATAGTCATTTAACTTTTGCTTTATCACTCACCTTTGGTTCCTGTCTCTTGTCTCTTGGTATTGGTTTGACACAATGATATAGTGGTCCTTGTGAAGCTTAATTTCAAGTGATCTCAACTTGTGAAGCTTAATTTCAAGAGATCTCAACTTACTTCTTCATTTGCGACCACACTCCTTTTGTGTAAATTTAGTTAAAGGAAGTTCAATGGGTCATAGTGCTAGTTAGTTGGTACATTAGTGAATGATGTTTCCTGCCTTTGTCTGAGCAATGCTTACATAGGATTTTATCCATGCTATTGAGAACAAAGACGTAAACTCTATGGTAACGATTGAAATGGCTTTTGAAGAAGCATGCGGTTGATTAGTTACCAGAGCTACAAAAAACCTTGAACTACTTATTTATATTGATAATTGTGATGTCCGGGCCAGCTTGCACTCACCTCTATTATTTCCTTGGGATACCAGTTACCTCCCACCAACAACAAATACCAGGTAACCTTGTCCACCAAGCCTTTGACAAATGGGAAGAAATCACCTAATGTCTTGTCTCCGCAGGGATTTAAATCTGAGACCTTATGTTTCTCCTTCCACTTCATTGACAACTAGGCAACACCCTGGGTGAAAACTTGAACTACTTAAAGGAATGTTAATTGCATAATTCTTATTTGACACTTCAGTATCACGAAATAGGATACCTTATTTTTCCTATGCTCTTCTGAGTAACACTAGTTTTCTGAGTTTCAACTTCCGAGCAGCCTTTGATCCCTTTGTATACATGACAATTTTCGCTTGCATCATATTATTTCATTCTAAAAAGCAGTAAATTCTTTTCACAGTTATGTATCTTCTTTTAGTGTCTAGGTTTACAGTATGCACTAAAACTTTTATATGTGACCAAAAATTAGCAGAAGACGATGCGAGCAGGAGCAAGGACCAATTAAAGAACCTGCTATTCTGTCAGTTGAGGTATATGGATTTGAGAGACAATCTCTCTTTTCTGTTTGCTTTGTTTGCACAACCAAAAATCTATGAAGTTTATTAACTAGATCGCTTATTTAAATTGCAGCATGACTATTGGATCACTATATATTCTATGAACGTCTAGGGTAGAGGATTTTGTTTATGATTTTCTTTGGTTGATTTGCAACCTTACTGAAGTATCATCTTCTTTCACTTTGTCCTTCTAGGGTAGGGGATTTAATGTTGAGATATTTTATGTTGAAGATCCCGTTTCTGATTATGTTTGGGCCGCTGTTTCAACAGTGATGTCGATCCATGACCAGGTACACTCTATAGGATGACTTCGTTGTACTATTTCGCTACATAATGCTCAAATGTGAAAAATGTTGGGATTAGTTCTCAATGATGAACTATTTCTCTACATTTCTTTCTTTGATTCATAATATACTAACATAAAACACTTTATTTATGGCTCTTCATTGATACTTGTAGGAACGGATGGGAGATATTCTGGTGTTTCTCACTGGTCAAGATGATATTGATGCTGCAATACAGTTGCTTACTGAAGAAGCGCAAAGTAGTGGGAAGCAAGGTCGCAAATAATTCTTAACCATTGCTAAGTGATAATAGCATTGCTAACACATAATAGAAAAGTGGTTATAGATAAATACATTGCCTTGTATCAAATCAAAGAAAAAAGAAATAAAGGATAGATTTCATAATTTTTCCAATTCACTTTTCTTGCAGGACTGGTTACTGTGCCACTATACTCGGGACTTCCTCGAGCAGATCAGGTAGGGTAATGCATCATGCAGTTTTCAGGATAAGATTCGTAGAACTTTTCACCAATTTTTTTCTCAATTGTACAGGACCTTGTGTTTTCCCCTACTCCCAAAGGAAAAAGAAAAGTGATATTTTCAACAAATATTGCTGAGACGTCGTTGACTCTAGAGGTATAAATCTGAGACATCAGTGGTCAAATTTTTTGAGGCATAAATGTTATTATGTTTGTCTTTATCATATTCCTTAGCTGAAGCGTTTCTTTCTCTTCAGGGTATTGTCTATGTTGTTGATAGCGGGTTCTCAAAACAACGTTTTTACAACCCGGTACTTTTTTCTATCTGTTTGACTTGACTCTTTTTCCATGCTTTCTGATCAGCTTGTTTTGGCTGATCTTGCTGCTGTTATTAAAATAAATTTCTACACACGTCGATGTTTGACCTCTTTTAGTAGCAGTTTTCTGAGTCGTCATTCTGGTTTTGTGCACCATAATCAGGATTGACATATGTTACACGCATTACCTGTTTCCAGGTGCCATTACTCCTGACTGAGACTTTGTAGAACTTTTATAATAAGCTTGTGTTCTATAAGCTTTAATATTTTAACCCTAAGCCTCCCCTCATTCTTCCTATTGGTCTCTTTGCTTAATGTAAGCATGGATGCTCAAAACATGCTTTAATGAACAAACATGGGAAGATAATTTGGCTCTGTCGCTATCAAGTATATGATCTATATGTTGGACTCTTGCTTCTTCTGAGGAATACTATCCAATACTTCTGTATTGAGCTTTCCCCAGTTTTGTTGATTCAGTTTCTGGTAATTAATGCATAAAGAATGCCATTATAGATGCCAAAAGGAATTCAATCCATACATGCCAAAATAATGCAATATATGCATGTCTTTCCTGATATTGTGTTTTTATGTTGGATCTGCTTTAAATCAGATTTCAGATATTGAGAATTTGGTAGTGGCACCAATATCAAAGGCATCTGCTCGACAAAGGGCTGGTAGAGCTGGAAGAGTTCGACCAGGAAAGTGTTTTAGGTTGGTGACTGGCCACACGTTATAATCTGAAACTTACTCCTAGAAGCACCACTGAAGGAGACATATCATTATGATTGATTTTTTTCAAAGCTTAACACTCCCGAAGTCCCAAATTGTTCTATCATATCTCCCGTTTGTCCCTAATTAATCTTCCAATGGCTGACACTAAATATATTTTATTCATGTACTGGGTCATTTTTATGCTAATCATGTTAATAAACTATAAAGATCTATTATCTCATCTTTCTGCATGTGAAAAAATTCACATATCTAACTCCCAACTCAATGAAATACTGTAAATTTTTCTTGTCATTGTAAATTTAATCCATGTCATTTGATTTTAAACCGAGTAAGTACTAGTTTATAGAACATTTTATGTGAATTTGATGAATTGACGCCCTACTTTCCATCATAGATCTTAGTTGGTGAATAGACTCACCTATGTTTAATTTTTTTTTTAAATGACTATGTCTAAGTTTAAATAGGAAGTAGAGAATTCCTTATTTGTCTCTAGTCCTGGGGATGTTTATAGTTACCTTTCCGTTTAAGAAATATAATTGTTGACTTTTCGATTTTTCTGTTCAGGCTCTACACAGAAGATTATTTTTCCAAAGAGATGTCTGTGGTGGGAATCCCGGAGATACAGAGATCAAACCTCGTTTCCTGTGTCATCCAGGTATGACTTTCTTGAACCAAGAAGATACTACACCGGTGCTTTTTCTTGCTATGACTTCTCTTTTCCTGATGTGCATGGAGCTCTAGATATGACCTCCTTATCAGGGAGGTTGGCTAGACTGTCTGCCCTGAAAAAATGTCACGTCTGATCTGTTATCATTTAGTAACTGAAGCATCATTTGTCATTGTATAAAGTCTGCGTACATCCTACCCTCCCCAGAACCCCACTTATAGGGCCACACTTTGTATGTTATTGTTGTTGTAGTCAAGAGAAAACCATTTAGTTATGTAAGGGTAAGTTTTACTATTCAATATTCATGTGAACTTCAAACGGTTCTAGGCATAACAACAGCTTGCAAAGGGAAGTGACACATTAAATGGTTCACTTTAGAGGTATCCATTTGTAATCTCTTCTATAAAAATTGAATATGGAACATTCCTCTGATTGATTAATCCAACTCCCAACCTTTAAATTTCAGTAAATGTTTTCTATAAGTAGAACACGTTGAGGAACTGTTGTGTTGCTTTTTTATGAGCTTCATCTTTTCATCTCCTTTGCGGAGTCAAATCTTCAAATCCGAGTCTCATCCTATTGTTTCAGTCTGTCGAGAAATTTCTTGGATATTAGCTAATAACATTTCTTATCAATGTCCCAGTTGAAGGCCTTAGGAATCGATAATATCTTAGGTTTTGATTGGCCAGCATCCCCATCAGCTGAATCGATGATCAGAGCACTTGAAGTACTGTATTCTCTTGGAGTACTAGATGACGACGCCAAACTTACTTCACCTACTGGATTTCAAGTTGCCGAGATTCCACTGGTATGTTTCTGACCGACCGTCTCATATGCTTCATTAAATTTCCTCATTTTCTTTGTCTTTGTTGTTCGGTGCAAACTTCTTTTTCCAGCTCCAGTAGCATTGCTTGCAAGTTGGATTCTTCTGTCAAATTTACAACTCTGCTTCTTTTTATGGCATTCTCTGCTTCTTTTTATGGCATTCTCACCAACACTACCCCTCTTTCCCCGTTCTCCAATAAAAGGATTTAAAAAAAAGAAATCCATCATACAGGAGTAGTGAGCAAGGAATATTTACGCATTTATACAAAATAAAGTAACACCTTAGGGAGTGGCCTAGCGGTCGACAAAGTGAGATGAAAACCAAGGGAGACCTGCGCTCAAATCCCAGTTGTGGAAAAAAATTGCTAGGTGATATCTTCTCACTAGCAATTTGAAGATAAAGTCTTTGATTTTATTCCTCGTCTTCTATACGTCTAAATGTTAATCAATAAATATCAATTTGCACGGCCAAGATACTGATGCACTTCATATTGTTCAGTGCCATAGGCGTGACATCAATAGTACGTTGATTAACTAGATGTTTGATGCTTTGCCGAAGGTCTCTCAGTGTATTACATTTGCAATGTGATTCTTCAATTCGTGAATATAAGAGTTTCTTACTCACTTTCTGAAACCTATATTGTTGTGTAGGACCCATTAATATCTAAAATGATATTGGCTTCTTATGAGTTTGGATGTTCTGAGGAAATAATTACCATTGCTGCTGTGCTCTCCATACAGGTAAATCCTTGTCTTCCGCACCCTAATTGATTTAGCACTTAAACAAGACTGCTATATTTTGTCAGACCAACATATTGTTCATTTTTGCAGTCTATTTGGATTCCTGTTAGAGGAGTACAGAAACAGTTGGATGAAGCAAAATTGAAATTCGCAGCTGCCGAGGTTTTTGGTTTCTTCTATTTGCTTATTATGTTCACCTAAGTAATAACCTATTTGCATTTTACTTGAACTACATGTTGAAGTTCATTTACTTGATGCAATGCATAAGCAGAAATGGTTTTCCAGTCAAGAACTCATACTGGTGCAAAATAATTAAAAAAGAACGGATATTGTGTTTGTCTTGTGATTTCTACAAACTTGCTACTCTGCTAACTATCACCTTCAAGGATTAAAAATGTCTGATGGCGTCCAACAAAATACCACATGCAATTAGAAAGTTTGTATAGTGATAGTCCAACCGGTAACTTTTCTGGAAATTGGAATTAAGATTGCTGCCTATTTGTTTCTAGTTATTAACTTGTTTAGTTTTCTTCGAGTAAATTCATGTGTAACTTTGGCGTACCTTTTGCAGGGTGACCACGTCACATTCTTAAATGTGTATAAAGGATTCATTCAGTCTAACAAATCTTCAAAATGGTGTCACAAGAATTTTATAAATTATCATGCCATGGTAAGTCCTAATCCAACTTCCGTCGGAAGCATTTTGGATGCTCTATTTTTTTTTACGTTGTGACATCCTGGATTTTTTGCCATTGCCTTCTATATGCAGAGAAAAGTAATTGAAGTTAGGGAACAGCTGAAAAGGATTACACAACGGTTGGGCATAGGATTGAAATCTTGTGAAGGGGATATTCAGGTAACTGATTGCTCTCTATGATTAAAGATTTATTCATGGGCTCAGAGATTGCAGCGTCATCTTTTTCTTAATAGCAGCATATTTTTTTAATACTGTTTAAAAAATTTTATTCTAGGGCAATTCTTATGATGTAATAAGGCGTAACTAAATTTAGTCATTTTGCAGGCAGTAAGGAAGGCAATTACGGCAGGGTTTTTTGCCAATGCTGCCCGTTTAGAAGTGAGTATGAAATTTAGTACAAGTCTCATAATTGTTTTGCCTTAAAGGCACACTCTCTTTCCATTTCTATTGTCTTGCTGGCCTTCAGTTTTTCTGATATGAACATATTTGATAACGTCTATTGCTTGTCTTTGAAACAGCCATTCAGTCACAATGGGATGTACAAGACTGTCAGAACTTCTCAAGAAGTTTATATTCATCCTTCATCTGTGCTGTTCAGGTACTTCCATATTACATTTTTGTCAAAACTTGATTTGTTTGCTGATATTACACAGATGTAAAAGTACTTTTCCTTATTTGTTATAAAACAAGGAAGTTATATTGTTGCTCAATTGCTCATTAAGCAACGGTATACTTTTTCTGATATCGGAGAAATATCATGAATTGGCTCATAGGTTCGAATTCCAAAGAGCCTAGGCCCAACTTCTCTACACTTTTCCCAACTTAACTATCAGTCTTTGGCTGCATCAGTGTTCAAATCCTTGAGATGTGCCTAACCGAAACATCACGTGATGCTTCCTTAACAGTGGATCAAAAGCCGGGTGGGCTAAGAAGATCCATGTTCGCTGAGTCAAATACATAATTAAAAAGCAGTCAATGTCTCAAATTGTTGCATGGTTTGGTCTAGAATTGGTTCCTTCTTGTCGTCATCTTTCCTTCTATATGTGCCTGTATGCGTGGACACTGACATATTTCCAAGGAGAACATAGCTGCACTCCCCTCGTGACTACATATTCATTCAGGGGACATCACGGATTTTGATTAGCATTGCCTATTTTCCTATGTTCTGTTACATCTTAAAGTTTATAATGTGTTCTCTCGAATTTAACAGGGTCAACCCAAAGTTTATTGTGTACCATTCTCTTGTTTCAACTGATCGTCAGTACATGCGAAATGTCATTACTATCGATCCTTCTTGGCTAACGGAGGCTGCACCACATTTTTACCAGAAGCAGCTGCATAGTTCTGTTCCTCAATGATGCACAAAATTTTCAAAGATGCTTCTTGGCAGCCTCAGTTTTGTCTGAAAATTTTGTTATGTGTAAACCTTTTTAAATAAATTGTAAATTGGCTATACTTTCTCTCTATGGTGGAGCTACGTAGGCTCGAGGGAGGTCAGTTAAACGTCTTTCGCTTGAAAATTCTACTGTGTATATAGGTCGAATATTACTTTTCTGTACATTATATTATATTGAATATTGAACATTCTTAACGAAATTGCTCCCTTTGCCATTGTTTAAATCTCATTTAGATTTAAAAATAAAATAAAAAATTGGGGTAGCGGAAGGGGAAATGGAGAGGGAATTACAATGTGGAGAACCGAACCCTCGCCAACAACGCGGGAGTTCAGGTAGCCAATCAACTGAGCTGCTAAGATTCACCAAATCGCGTTTAGATGTTATAAACAAAATTACAAAAAAAATTGTTTTCTTGTACTAAGAAGATGAAATGTATTTGTTAATCAATTTAACAAAGACACTTTGGATATTTCTTTCCCACAACAACACAATAATATTGACAATGTAGCCATTAAATAGTTTTGTTTAGAGGGAAATTATTAGCTTTTGTGCTTTTTTTTTTATATTAGTTTTCTCATATGTAGGTCGTTGATCAAATCATATCAAAATATTATTTTCTTTTAATATGTTTTTCTTTATCGTCTAATTTATCATCATCAATGTGTTTGCAATTACTAGCTTTCCACATGTCGCATTGATTATTTGGATCCCAACAAGTTCTTGTTTACTTATTTGTATTCCGAATCCTTCTTGATTTTGCCACTATAATACTAAGCATGAAAGAATAAGTCTTGGTATACAAATTTAATCAACATGATAATACTCAACTTAGTACATAATTGTATTTTCTTGAATTATAAGTAGAGTACAACACACACTCATAGAAATTACTTACTAACGGATATATAATGTGTACGCAAATCTTATCTCTAACTTGGAAGGTAGAGAGACTGTCTTCGATAATAATGTGTACGTAGATCTTACCTCTAACTCGAAAGGTAGAGAGACCGTCTTCGATAAGCCTTAACTCAATCAAAAATATATATTAAAGCAGTTGGAGAACACACAATACAATTAGTACATACTCTTAACTAATAATTAGGAAGTATAATATTTGCAAATGTCAAGCAACTGATCACCAAACTCACAACCTCTTTTGTATACTAAGTTCATAATCAGGGGCGGAGCTACCCTTATGCAAGAGGGTTTATCCGAACCTTTACATATTTATTTTTGAACTCTCTTAATGAAAATCCTGATTGTCCAAAATAATTTTTATATATTTAATTTATGTGGTTGTAAATCATTTTATTAAGGATAAAAAGAAATTTTTAAAGTTAAATTGTTTCTAATTATAATAAAGTGACGTAATTTTCATCACCAAAGGATGTGGTGCAGTGGATGGACTGCTCTTCTCTTAACCAGAGAGGTCTCGGGTTTGAGTCCTGGGTATGAAAAAATCTTTGGTAAGGAGCGCTACCCCTCGAATGGGGCTCTACTCGGCGCGAATCTAGACTAGTGGGCTCCAATGTGGATATCAGACATCAGATGGGAAACGAAAAAAAAAAAAAAAACCGTAATTTTCGATCGAGATGGACAAAAAAAAGGGATCGATGTCATATAAAATGGGACGAAAAGAGTACTATTACTATTGTAGATTCACCCTTGATTAACATGTATTTGAGATTTTCAATGTTGCGATAATTAATATTATTTAAGATTTCACAATTTTAATATGGTATCAGAGCAAACCAACCTTCATTAGCCGCCTTAGGTATAACGTTCACAGGGATTTCTGGAATTGAAAATGGAAATGCAGCAACCTGTAAGGATATTATTATTGGAAAAATAGCCAAAGAAAGGCAAACCAACAGAAATGTCTTGGAACTACAACTCATTTTTCCTTTTTTTCTTTAAAGATTAATTAGTATTTTATGATATTTGAAATTGAAGAATGAAGAAACTAATGGCTTCTATTTATAGCAGTTTAGTATGAGTTTGCATGCATTATTTCCAGCATATACTAAAGTATTTTTTGACATTTTTTGTAAAAAAATATTAATGGCAAGTTGTACATTGCACATCACTATCATATGTGACTTGCAATTTGAAATTGCATAGCAGTTTCGTTCATTAAGCCAACATAAACGTTCTCTGATTTCATTTATTTTTATTTATCATAATTGAAATTGACAAGTTCATTACAAAAATAATGAGTGACATGACCATTTTATGAGACTATTCCTATTAATTTATTTTTACTATTATGTCTTGTAAAAAGATTTAAAGAATAAGTAATTAATATTAAGAGTAAAATGTGGAAAAAACAATTGTCGTTTTTGATATGTTAAAAATGAAAAATAAAAGAGAAAATTTATTTTAAAAAAATGAACAAATAAAAATAAACGAAGAAAGTAATTGTTAAGAGTACTTGTTTACTCTCTCTGTTTACTTTTACTTATCACGTTTTGATCTTTTGAGCTAAATTGAGTTATACTAGTTTAATATTTTAAATTTTTGAAAAAATAGAAACTATAAGTTGCAAAAAATTATCAATTAATATGGTTAAAAATGACAATTTACCCTATTTACCTCTGAGAGCACGATAAAATTAAGAAATCTTACACTTTATATGTAACTTTCCAATGCTTTCAGCTATTAATGTGGGACTTTACACCCAACAATCTCTCCCTCAAACTAAGTTTTACATGGATCATCACCACAATCCACGGATCAATTTTCGAGATTCACTGTATGTCACCCACCCCCAACAATCTTTCCATCAAATAAGTTCCACGAGCCCAACACCACGATCCACTAGTCAATTACCGAAATTTGTTGTGTGCCACCTACATTGTTTGAGTTATGACAACCGAAACCCCACCTAGCTTCTTCTTGTGTGTGCATCTTCAAACTCATAATGGTAGAAAATCGTGCTTCCCGCAATCCATCACTCTGCCACATCACCATAGTCGTCCCGTCGAATCTGATATTAATCGTTGGGCTTATTTAGGCACAAAGTCACTGTTATATATTGTGATATTGTCCGTTTTGGGTCAAGTCCACATGATTTTCTTCAAATGACCTCACACTCTTAAGAGATCCTAGACCTTATATGTAGCTTCCCAATACATCCAACTACTAATGTGGAACTTTGGTTTGCACACCGGACAATATATTCCTTTCATTCTACGAGTAAAGGTTTAAATATTAAATATTTAAATATTCTTATTGAACATTTTTGTTTCATTTGAGAGGGCTATTTACTTTTCATGAAAAGAAACGAATTTATTGTAATTGCAAATTGCAATTGTAGGACCTGCATTCTATCTGCTGGCAGGTGAAGAGAATTAAGAAACATTAAAGTCAATCTTGATTTCTTCCTTCACAAAAGTTAATTACAAAAATTTTCTAATAGTTAAATCTCCTTATCGTTACAATGTCTGGTTAAAAATCTCTTTATAGTTATAATGTCTCATTGAAAATTTCATGACTACTATAATAAGATGTTATATATGTAACATCATTGAGTCAAAATTGCCGGAAAAATGCATGGCCCTCTCATGTATGCGATTGTGCTTCCTTCATATTTTGCATGCTATTTATATGTTTGACATATTGATTTTATCAAATATATCGCGAATCGTGATGAACCTAACTTGAAAAGAGAATAAAGCATGATTTAGTGTCATTGAATTAAGATTGCCGGCGAAATGCATGGCTCTCCCATATATGCGATCGTCCTTCCTTCATATTTTGAATGCTCATTTGTATGTTTGTCATATTGATTTTATCAAATATATCGCGGCTCGTGATGAATCTAACTTGAAAAGAGATTAAAGCATGATTTAGTGTCATTGAATTAAGATTGCCGGCGAAATGCATGGCTCTCCCATATATGCGATCGTCCTTCCTTCATATTTTGAATGCTCATTTGTATGTTTGTCATATTGATTTTATCAAATATATCGCGACTCGTAATGAATCTAACTTGAAAAGAGATTAAAGCATGATTTAGTGTCATTGAGTTAAGATTGCCGGCGAAATTGCATGGCCCTCCCATGTATGCAATCGTCCGTCCTTCATATTTTGCATGCTCATTTATATGTTTGACATATTGATTTTATTAAATATATCGCGAATCGTGATGAACCTAACTTGAAAAGAGAATAAAGCACGTATGGACTCATTAGTTAATGTTAGTTGTTGTGTTTGGTATTGACTTGGTGTGTGGGTACTTTGCACCGACTTAATAAATATTTTTAATGTAACATGGCCTAGTAATAATAATAGTGGTGGTGTCACTTGTATGTGTACTAGATGTCAAGAGTCTGTGTCAGTATCGGTTCAATATATATTATTTTTTTATTTTAATTTATGTAGCATAAATAAAATTTAGATAATTGATCATATTTTAAATATATTTCTAGATATTTTAAGTTGTTAACTGTGGTAATGTATACTACTTTTTATGTAATTTATAAATAATAGATGTTACTTTTCTTTTCAAACTTTTGTGGCATTGATAGTTAATTATATTTTAATAATAATTTAAGTATTTTTAATTATTGAAATTTATATACTTTTTTGCTATTCCAATTTAAGTGGCATCGATATAATTTCGAAAGCTAATCAAATATTTTATATCTTCAAAATCTTTTAGTTGTTAATTATATTGTGATTTATAGTATTTTTGTACGTATTTTTTTAAAATCTATAACTGATTAAATTTTTTTTATAGATATTTTAAATTGTTAACTATTGTAATTTATAATACTTTTTATGTAATTTTCAAATAATACATATTACTCTCCTTGTTCAAACTTTTGCGGCATTGATAGT
>NC_061113.1:2407902-2471331 GCF_002878395.1 Capsicum annuum | reverse complement strand
TATTTTTTCACTAATTAAAAGTACATACAGTACCAAAACTTAATCAAAACACTAAAAGACAAAATATGTTGACCAAGAGTTGTTGATCAAGAACACAATATAATTAATAAAGAAGTAAAATATCCACATACGTCAGATTCTATTGTACACAATCTCATTTCATAAAAAAACACAATATAACTAATTAAGAAGTAAAATATCTGCAAACGCTATAAGATTCTATTGTATGTAGCCTCATTTCGTAAAAAACACAATATAATTAATTACGAAGTAAAATATTCGCAAACGCCACAAAATTCTATTGTACGCAACCTTATTCCGTATTAGAGATATTTTGCACAATTTGAATATCCATTTTCTAATCCTGATCACGTGACATCAGCTTTATCGGTTACTCAGACTATGTCCTTCACTGTCTTGATTAATTAAGAAGTAAAATATCAACAAAGGCCAAACAACTGGTCACCACACTCACAACAGTCATAGCAATTGTTGCAATGTTTTCCTTTGCCATGTTGTCACTAATATGTATGGTATTACATGGTGGCGGAATTAGAATTTTCATTGAAGGGGTTCAGAAGTAAATATACGGATTAGTCGAAGGGGTTCAACATCTACTATCTATACATAAAAATATTTTAATTTTGACCATGTAAAAATAGTATAATTTTCCGGCAGACCGAACCCCCTGAATTCAATGTAGCTCCGCCACTGGTACTACATATATAAGTTAAATTATTACACGTAGAGACGAATGCAAGATTTTATGTTTACGAGTTCTGAACTCACGACTTTTTTTGTGTATGGTAGAAACCCACCCTTAATTAACATGCATTCAAGATTTTCAGTATTGCGATAACGAATAAATAATAAAGATTGCACAATTTCGACATAGTATCAGAGCGAACTAACCATCATCAACGGCCCCCAGGTAAAACGTTTACAGGAGGGATATCTGAAATTATAGCAGCTTGTATGGATATTATTATTGAAAGAATAGCCAAAGAAAGGCAAATAAGCAGAAATGCCTTTGAACTGCAACCCATTTTTCTTTTTCTTTGATGCTTAGCAGTTTATTTATGATATTTGAAATAATGAAATTAAAGGATGAAGAAACTGAGGACTTCTATTTATATTTATACAAAATTTTGAATGAATAAAAAATAGGAGGACAGATAGGTAAATAAAATATTACATGTTACATTTTTTTTTTTTAATTATAAACAAACCATCTAGCTGAGTTTAATACTAGGTTATGATACGTGCATGCACGTTCCTATATGAAAATGTGTGTTTTGTATCTTTGGTGTTTATCTTCTTAATCATTTTTTATTTTGTCCTATTCTATTTTGATGAATTTAGATATATCCTATTATTTCCTGTTGTCGTGAATATCAGTGGCGGAGTCAGAATTTCTATTAATAAGATTTTAAAAATAACTAAATATATTAACAGGATCTCAAAAATAAGCGGGTCAGATCAGATATAAGCAGATCAGATTTGATTTGAGCGAGCTACATAAAATTCAACTCTACCTCAACATGAACAACAAAATAGAGGAAGCTAAACTTCTTTATTTGGATCGTGCATTCAAATGTACAATCTTTAAACTTTTTTAAAAAGTAATTTATATATTTAGAAACTACATAAAAAGTACAATAAGTTATCAGAATTGTACTTTACATTTAAGTTGTTTATACATTAACATGATAAAATTAATATTATTTTTATAAAATTTTAACTTTTAAGTAGAGAAGATATAAAATATTGTAAATCAGTCAAAATAGATAAACAACAAACAAAAGTATATACTATAATTTTGTGAAAAAATAGAAAAAAAAAGTCAATCATCAAATTAGTAACCATGAAAATGAGAGAGAAGAGAAATCAAAAGGAAGACATAACATAAGAGAGCAAGAAAGAAAGTAACTAGGAGGTTTGGGCCACAGGTGACAAAAAAGTTTTAAAATGAGGTGTAGGTGACACAAGTCTTAATTATTAGGTGGAGGTGACAATTACTTTATTATGGATTAAGAAAGTTGGGAAAGTTTGAACATAATCCACAAGTTTTTAAATTTACACTTTGATCCAAATGTTAGCCTATATAACGGAAAACGGAGGGAAAAAGGCGCCTTTCTCTCTTTTCTCACCCTTTGTTGACTTCTCTCTCTTAGCGATTTTTGTTGTTCATTGTTGCTGCTGCTTCATTCATTATCTTCTGCTTCATTATCATCATCTTCTACTTCATTATCATCTTCATCTTGTTCTTGTTGACCATTTGTTGTTGTTGTTGTTACCGCTACTGTTGCTATTTGACCAATTTCTTAGGTCAAATTTTATTTCTAACATCACTTTCCACTTTGGCATTACTTCATAGGAGACGTTGGTAAGTCAAATTATGATTTTTAGTTGAATTTGCATCTGGGTAACTGCTATTGTGTTGTTGTTTTCCAATAATGGATAGAACCCAATCATGAATCCAACATAAAATCCATCTGTTTAAACAGATAAATCATCTGTTGCGACAGATGAGACATCTGTTTCAAAGGAAGACTGATATGTTGGATTCATGTCTAAACAGATGACTTATCTGTTGCAACATTTGACATATATGTTGCAACAAATTAGTTACCTATTGCAATAGAACCTGAATACGATTCCAACATAGGTTACAATAGATTAATAACCTGTTGCATCAGGTAAGTCATCTGTCGCAACAGGTTAATTATCTGTTGCAACTGTCACTCATCTGTTGGAATCAGCTTCAAAGGTGATTTAGTTATAACATCAATTCCAACAGGCGATTCATCTGTTGCAACAGATATTCAGACCCGTAACATGAATCCCAGCAGGTAAGAATCTGTTTTGACTCATCACTTACCTGTTGTAATAGATAACACATCTGTTGGGATTCATTCACGGCACTATGAAATCACTATCAACTTTTTTTAACAAATGACTTTATTTAGGTACCACTAATGGAGGGATTAATAACAATAGGGGTGGATTGTCATGGTTATTGGGTCGAGAAGAGCAATCGATATGTATGGCGTTGGAAGGAGGGCGAAATGCTAGAGATGATAGCTATGACGGTCCAAAGTGATGTTTTGTATGATGATTTTGTGAACTTAATCATCAACTTTTGTGGACTGAATTGTCAACCGAAAGAATTCGCCATCAGCTACATGCACAGCTCCTTTGAAAATCAGAGGGTACTGTCTTTCAAGATAACCGATCAGGTTCGGTTATGTTCTTATCTAAGTGATTCAACCAGGTCAGTGTTAAGGGTGTACATGGTTAAAAAGACGAGAGAGAATGAGAACCAGAACATAGAAGAAGAAGAAGAAGAAAAAGAAGAAGAAGAAGAAAAAGAAGACTTCTTTGATGATAGGTTGGATGATCTAGACATGAATATTCCAGATGATGATCAAACACCTACGCCCGTTGATGCGACCAATACGATGTGCAGTTCTTCTCAATCGACACAATTTGGAAATCTTCAAGACGACGGGTCCGGCTTTTTTATTGGAATGTCATTCAAGGATAAGAATGAACTATCTAACACTTTATTTATTTCTTGTATGAAAAAGATTTTAGAATAAAGAAGGTGATTAATTCGAGTAGTGTCTTTTGCTTCAAATGTGCTAATTCGAACTGCAAGTGGTGGTTGAGAGCGGTGAAGTATGCAAGTTTTGACAGATTCGTCATTCATAAACATGAAAAGCATCACACAAGTGGTTTGGAGCACATCTCGGGCCAAAAACCTCACGCCACGACAAAGGTCCTCGGTGAATATTTCAGGAGTAGTTTCCCCGATGGCAAAGGCCCTTCAACAAGGCTTATGGCCAATGAACTCCTTACGGATTTGGGTGTCCTGGTCAGTTATTGGAAGGTATATACGGCCATGGGGATTGACAAGGACCTGGTTCGGGGGACACTCGAGCCTGGGTATGAAGTCTTGGATGCTTACCATTACATGATTGAGTCCACAAATCCCGTAAGTAAGACGACATTGCATCTGGATAAAAACGGAAGGTTCAAGTACTTTTTTGTATCCTATGGTGCTTGGATTCAAGGTTTTTGACATTTGAAAAAAGGCATAGACGTCGACGGTACCTTCTTGAGGAGCAGGTATAATGGAGTTCTGCTAGCGGCGGTGGCGCAGGATGCGGAGAATCACATCTTTCATGTCGTTTTTTGTGTAGCGGACAAGGAATGTGATGCCTCTTATGGATTTTTTTTGAACAACTGCTACGCTGCATTGAAGATACCGAAGATTTGTGTTTTGTATCGGATAGGCATCCAAGTATTCCAAAGATGGGTTCACTTTTCTTCACTTCAACTTACTTTGGTTGTTGCATTAGGCATCTTGGAGAGAACATTCGAAACAAATATCACAACAAAAGGGTCGTCACCCTTTTTTATAGAGAAACTAAAGCATATAGTAGAGAGGAGTTTTTAGACCATTTTAATTAAATAGCGGATGTGAATCCCAAGGTAGAAGAATTTCTTGCACGTGTCGGTTTTGAGAGATGATGCCGGGCATTCTGTCTAGCAAATAGGTACATTCTTATGAATTTAATGTCTTGTTTGATTTACAAGTTTAGTTTGATGTCGTACTAAGTGATTGTTTTCTATAGGTACAATATTATGACATCAAACATAGCTGAATCGGTGAATTCATTGTTTGGCGATGAAAGAGAGTTTTCCATCAAGGCTATGTTTGAAAAAATAAGCGAGAAATATAGCAATTTTTTTAACGAAAGGCGTGTGCAGTTCAAGTACCCAAAAAAAAGAACCCGATATGTTCTTGAAATCGAAAAGAAAATATCAACGAACATCAGTTTAGGGAATAGGTTATTCTCTCATAAAATAGCAGATTACAAATTTTGTATCACCGGTCATGGTGATGCTGCCACGGTCGATCTTCAAACAAGATCTTGTACGTGTAGAGTTTTTGACTTGGACAAAATACCTTGTCCACATACTATGGAAGCCCTTCGAGCCCAATACGGCCATAAATATGGACTTGATACAAGCACTCCTCTCAATATTATTCGGTGGAAAAATATGAAATGGCATATAATGGGCATATTACTCCGGTGCCTCCTGAAGAATCTTGGGTTGTTCCAGTAGAGCTTATGGGGATATTAATACCTCCTCCATATATTGACTCGAGCACTATCAAACCGGGAAGAAAGCCATATAAAAGGAGGCGTGGAGTTGGAGAATCATTTTCATCAAGGAGAAACAAGTGCTCCATATGTAAGTGTGTTGGCCACAAAAGAACTACATGCCTGAATCATAATCCACCATGATCGTTGTAATTGCAGAAACTTGTGTTGTTGTTTGTTTGTTGTGAACTTTTATATATTTAACTCATTGTTGTGAACCTAATGTTATCATTTATTATATATAAAATATCTTTTTTTTAAATAACTTGTGCATCAATAAAATGAGGCAAAACATGAACTTAAACAATACATCAGACCACAATTATTCTCAACAATAGCACAAACAACTGGAATGCTTTCCTCCAACAGATGAAAATCTGTCGAAACAGATGGATAATCTGTTGAAACCCAACAGATGACCAATCGGTTCCAACTGTTGAAAGAACTCAAAAGCTAAAATTGCTAGTGCTACTGGATTCAACATTGCCTCCAACCGTCGTCATGTTAACATGTATTAGATTAGAAGAAAACATAATGAAAATTGAATAGGAATTAAAACGCCAAAGTCTGACTAAAAGTAAATTTTTCATTAAATGAAAAATAAAATACATTAGGTATAGATCCAATATAGAAAAATTAAAATACATACGCTAAAAGAAAAAACACATTCTAATTATTATTATTATCATCATCATTAATGACAGCCGGCCAATCAACTCACAGCAGCAGGGCTCTCATTAGCCTCTGCATCTCTCTGAACATTGTCACTCTCACAGCGACCAGCTCGCTCTGCAGGTCATTAACCTGCCTTTGAAGTTCCCGCACTGTGTCGCGTAGAATAGCAATGTACAGAAAAGGATCAGCCATATCTAGAACGCGCATGAATTGACAAATGTAAAGAAAAATGTTCACAATGTAATACAACGTATACGACCAACTGGTAAATTTACGCCAGAAAAAAACTTACCTCAACGAGAAAGGAATATGCTATTTCAAGAGAAGTGGTTGAAGATGTCACACGAAAGGAAAAACTGCAAGAAATAAATAGAGTTGAATGAAGATTAAGGGACCTATAATATAATCTGGACGTGTCAGGCCAAAAGGCAAGTCTGTTCAGCTCCATTGTATTAATTACATTCAAACTGGTGGCATTTTGTTTTCTGTGAAAAGTCGCAATTTTTTCTTTTACACTAATTACTTCTTACCTTTTTCATAACGGTTTGAGACTCAATAAAAGCCATTAGTATTGAGCTGTTGCAATAGATCGTCCAACATTTTTAACAGATTTAGCATCTGTTGCAACAGATGGACGGATTGAATGTGCAACAGACGGCTGTCAAAATAGATTTACCATATGTTGCAATAGATGGTTTCTATATGCAACAAATAAGACATCTGATGCAACTTATGTATTATCTATTGCAACAGATGGACATTATGTATAAATTGGAGGAGATGTTTTGATATCTTCTGACAGCTGATTCATTAGTTTCAGTTTCAACAGATGGAGTATTCGATTCATTAGCTGTTTTGAATGTGTGAGATAAAAAGTCTTCACCTCTTTTTAATAGTCCCTCCATTACGTATTAGTTGGGCCCATGGGCTTGGCACACCAATTAATAAAAATATAAATTAAGTGATTTTTTTACCAAATTAGCCTTATTAATTATGATTAGAAAGTATAAATGTGAATAATATACTTTATGTAGTCATTTAATAATAGGGGTAGTCTTGAAAGAATATAATAAAATTCTCTTAATTTTATAAATAGGAAAACTAAATTGAAACAAACATATTTAGAAAGAAGTAATCACACGCGTGCAGATTAATTAAAAAAAAGTCAGGTCTATCGCAACAGATTTACCATCTGTTGCAACATATAGATTATCTGTTGCGACAGATGGACCATATGTTTGGAGGAGATGTTTTGATTTCTTCCAACAGCTGATTCATCAGTTGCAACAGATGGAGATTTCGATTCATCAGCTGTTTTGAATGTGTTAAGATAAAAAGTCACGACTCTTCACACCTCCATTTTAATAGTCATCACATTCGTGCAGATGAATAAACAACACTTATATGTCCTGATGGGGTAGAAAGAATAAGATGCGTGCAATGGATCCCATTTTCATGCATGCGAGTTATGTATATTATTGATCAGGCTACCGTGAAGACACATAAAGTGCAATGATTTTGTGAATGCAGTTTTTTACCGATGATTAGACACTGATCCTTCAAATAAGGTCCTGAATTGTACAGTTTAGTTTGATAGGTTCAAACTGATAAGGACGAAGGATTCCAAGACGGTGGTGTCGATACCCCGTTACAATTTAATGACACAATTCATGCACATATTTTTGTGTTAAGTTTGGGGAAGGGTTCAAATTTTTGGCGGCAGTATAAATATCCAATAGTGATTGGACCGGTTTTAATGGCACAATGGACTTCTTGAAAGGCCTCCGAAGCCTCGTAATGCAGCAAACAACGATAAAACCAATAGAAATTTCCCTAGTCCAAATTTATATGGATGGATTGGTGGAGGAGACTATATACAGCAGAAGGTGTTAGGGAGAAAACCTGTGGGAAGAGGGAGGTTGAGAAGGCCATATATCATCTTAGTACTTGTTTAAAAGGATACACAGGGTCAATTCCTCTTGACCATTCTTCTTTTTCTTCAACGACTGATGGATTTTCATTTTTGGATACACTTTCACATTCGCATCTCATCCAGTTTTTTCATTTTTCATGTCAATTTCATAAGCTTATTTCACTGCACTTTCCTTCCGACCCTATGTATCCTTTTAAACAAGTACTAAGATGATATATGGCCTTCTCAACCTCCCTCTTCCCGCACAGGTTTTCTCCTAAACACTTTCTGTTGTATAATAGTCTCCTCCAATAACCCATCCATATAAATTTGGATCAGGAGAATTTCTATTGGTTCTATCGTTGTTTGCTGCATTACGAGGCTTTGGAGGCCTTTCAAGAAGTCCATTGTGCCATTAAAACCGGTCCAATCACTATTGGATATTTACACTATCGCCAAAAATTTGAACATCAACTTTTATCCCTTCACTAGATACAATATGACCCAAAAATGCCACCGACTTTAACCAAAACTCACATTTAGAGAACTTTGCATAAAGCTTACAATCACGAAGAGTCTGTAATGCCTATCGTAACTGATTGGCATGGTCCTCTTCTGATATAAAATAAACTAGAATATCATCTATAAAAACTATCACAAATATATCCAGGAATGGCTTAAACACCCTATTCATCAAATACATAAAAGCTGCGAGTGCATTTGTTAGCCCAACTGATATAACTAGAAACTCATAATGACCATACCGTGTTCGGAAAGCTGTCTTGGGTATATCCTTCTCTTTGACCCTCACTTGGTGGTAACCTGACCTCAAATCAATCTTAGAAAAGCACTTGGCGCCCTGTAACTGATCAAATAAATCATCAATTCTTGGGAGAGGATATTTATTCTTAATAGTCACCTTATTCAATTGCCGATAATCAATACACATCCTCAGCGAGCCATCCTTTTTGTGCACAAATAACACTGGTGCTCGCCAGGGGGACATACTAGGCCTTATGAATCCCTTCTCTAGCAAATCTTTCAATTGCTCTTTCAATTCTCGTAATTCTGCTGGGGCCATTCTATACGGAGGAATGGAAATTGGTTGGGTGCTTGGTATTACATCAATACCAAACTCTACTTCTCGTTCAGGAGGCAAACCTGGAAGATCTTCAGGAAATACATCAGAAAATTCATTTACCACCGGAACAGCGTGAAGAGTTGGTGGCTCCGCTTCTGTATCCCTTACTCTAACTAAATGATATATGTATCCCTTGGAAATAATTCTCCTTGCCTTAAAATAAGAAATAAATCTACCTCTTGGCGTGCCAATCTCACCTTTCCATTCAAGGACTGATTCATTTGGAAAATGGAAATATACTTTTTTTGTGCATCAATCAATTGTGGCATAACATGACACCAACCAGTCCATACCCATTATAACATCAAAATCTACCATTTCTAACTCCACAAGATCAGCCATCGTATCACGACCACAAACAGTTACTATGCAGTTTCGGTAAACCCTTCTAGCTATAATAGATTCCCCAACCGGTGTGGATACTTCAAATGGCTTAACTAACAGTTCGGGTATTCTTTCAAACTTTCCAGCAACCAATGGAGTAACATAAGATAATGTAGAACCGGGATCAATTAAGGCATATACATCGAATAAAAAGATAGACAACGTACCCGAAACCACATCTAGGGAAGCCTCTAAATTCTGTCGATACGCTAAAGCATACGTATGATTTTGATCCCCATTAGAACTCGTGGCTCCTCTATAAGCTCTAACACGACCCATTGGTTGTGCACCCCTTCCTGAATAAGGCATCAATGATGATGATGCAACAAATGACCCCGTAGGTCATGCCATACCCCCTATGCCCCTTCGTGGGCATTCTTTCATCATATGCCCCAACATACCACACCAAAAGCAAACATTGGTCCCCAGCCGAAATGCGCCCAAATGATACCTTCCACATTTATTGCATGACTCTTGATGAGGTCTTGATTGGCTCATATTCCCTTGCCCTTGGTACCCCACTGTACGCAAACTCTAACTCTCACTTCTGTGCCCAAATTGATTTCCTCTGGACCCTTAGAACTATGGTGGGGCACTAGCTGCAAAATAATAAGATAATGGCCTAGGTGGTCTAGCAGAAAACTATGGTCTGAACCCTCCTTGGGATGCCATGAACTGCCCCATAGATCTGGCCCTCTTGGAATATCCTCTTTCTAATTCCTGTGTTCTTCTCCTCTGCCTCTGATCTTTCATTTTCTGTGCAAAAGCTTGGATCCTCGCTATGTCCATATCTATGTTCAAAGCGGCAATAGTATAATCTCTAACCAGATATGGATCCATCCTGTCCACATATTGATGAACTCTGTCATCCATAGTAGCTACAACATTAGGAGCATATCTCGACAAGGAATTAAATCAGAGACTGTACTCTCTCACGCTCATAATCCCCTGACGAAGATTTAAAAACTGATCTGCATGGGCCTGACGAATCTCGAATGGAAGATAATGATCAAGAAATGCCTCTTTAAACTCTTTCCAAGTAGCTGGGGGTGCATCAATACCCTAGATCATTTCCAGTCCTCGTACCAATATATAGCCTCCCCTTTGAATCTATACGCTGCTAACTCCACTGTCTCTCTACCCGTTACATGCATAACATCTAAGGCCCTTTGAATTTGATCAATAAAGTCCTGTGGGTCCTCGTTAAGATCTGATCCAGTAAAAGTGGGAGGATCCATCTTAAGAAAATCCTGTGTTCGAAGGCTAGCCGCCCTATCTGTACCACTAGGACCCGTGGTAGGAATGGCTTGCCCTTGAGCTTGCCCAGCAACTATTCGAGTCAAAAGTTGTACTGTATTTCTAAGATCTTGATCAGTAACATTAATAGGTGGCTCTGGGGATATAGTTCTCCTCCCCCCTATTACTTCCGGAGTGAAATAAGTTTCTGATGCATGCTCAGCTGGAGCCTCACTTTGATTAGCTGGTATAGTGGGTGACTTACTAGTCCCCTCTCCGGCAGCCACATCTACTTACTTACCGGTATTCTTGCTTCTGGTAATCGGCATTATTACTATATTTTTTCTAACTCAAGTATAACTTACAATTCTTTCTATCCCTCAGAATTTCCATGCCAAGAATCTCCTTTGCTGCTCCTAGATCCTTCATATCAAACTCCTTACGGAGCTGGGCTTTTACTTTTATTATCTCTCTCGTATCCTATGCTGCAGTCAACATATCATCAACATACAAGATAAGATACACGAATGAACCATCATTCACCTCCTTGAAGTAGACACAACTATCATGGCTGCTCCTCTAAAATATATGAAAGGTCATAAAAGAGTCAAACCTCTTATACCACTGTCTGGGCGACTACTCTAATCCATAAAGAGACTTCTTCAGCAAACATACAGTCCTCCTTTCCTGAGACTTCAAAGCCCCCTTATTGTTGCATATAGATGTTCTCCTCAAGTTCTCCATGTAAGAATGCAGTTTTGACATCCAACTGCTCAAGCTCAAGATTATGCATGGCCACACTACCAAGAAATGCTCGAATCGAACTATGCTATACAACTGGAGAAAACACATCTGTGAAGTAAATACCTGGAACCTGACTGTAACCTTTAGCAACTAGTTTTACTTTGTACCTAGCATCTTCAACTCCTGATGTTCCTTCTTTATTTTTGAATACCCACTTGCAACGGACAACTTTATTATCTTTAGGCAATCTCACCAGAACTCATGTGCCATTCTTATGAAGTGATTCCATTTCTTCCTGCATAACAATCATCCATCGACCGAAATCATCACAACTAACTGCATATGAGTAAGAAGAAGAATCTTTACCGGAATCAATACCTTCTGCTACACTCAATGCATAAGCAACCAAATCAGCTTCAGCATATTTCTAAGGAGGTCTAATATCTCTTCTAGGCCTGTCTTTAGCAATAGAATATTGTGGCGCCACTGGTGGTGAAGAAGAAATAGTATCACTCTGTATCTCTAGGCTAGACTGAGAAGTAGGCATTGGTGTAGACTCTGCTCCAATCTGCAATTCAATGTGGGTGCTTGACTATTGCTGATTCATGTCACTAAGCTCATCTAGAGTCGAAACACTGGATTTGGATTGAGCCCGAAGCATGGCAGTTTCATCAAACACAACATCCCTGCTAATTATAACCTTTCTACTTTCTGGACACCAAAACTTATAACCTTTAACACCAGGCTTATAACCCATAAATAAGCACTTGACAGATCTAAGCTCCAACTTTTCATTATCAACATGAGCATACGCAGGACATCCAAATATCCTCAAATCAGAATAACTAGCAGGATTACTATCTCATACCTTTTGTGGAGGCTTTTTATCAATCGCGATTGAGGGAGAGCGATTACTAAGAAGACAAGCTGTGGAAGCAGCTTTGGCCAAAAAAGACTTGGGTAAACCAGCATTAGAAAGCATACAACGCACCTTCTCCATTATAGTCCTATTCATTCATTCAGTCATACCATTCTGCTGCGGAGTATGAAGAACTATCAAGTGCCTCATAATTCCTTCTGACTTGCAAGAGCATTAAATTCATTAGAACAGAACTCTAAACCATTATCAGTCCGAAGGCGTTTTACCTGTTTTTCTGTTTGCTTTTCAATCATAATCTTTCACTCTTTGAAAATAGGCAACACATTATTCTTTTGCTTCAGGAAGAACACCCAAACTTTTCTGGAATAGTCATCAATAATAGTCAACAAGTAATTATCGCCTCCTCTAGAAGGTACTCTAGCAGGACCCCAGAGATCAGAATGAATGTAATCAAGTGTGCCCTTAGTTGAGTGGATGCCTTTAGTGAATCTGACTCTCTTCTACTTACCAAAAAAGCAGTGCTCATAGAACTCTAATTTGGTAATACTCTGCCCATCAAAAAATTCTCTCCTGCTTAGTCCAGCCATCCCGTTTTCACTCATATGCCCCAGGCGCATATGCCAAAGTTTAGCAACGTCACTTTCTAATAGAGAGGAGATAGAAACAACTGCATCACCTGTAACAGTAGAGCCTTGCAGGACATACAAATTTTGCAGACTTTCTCTGTCCATTCATCACAATAAGAGCATCTTTAGTAACCTTCAAGACTCCACCTTCACCAGTGTACCTATAACCGTTCGAATCAAGGGTACTCAAGGAAATAAGATTTCTCTTCAGGTCTGCGACATACCGCACATCACCAAGTGTCCTCACAACCCCATCAAACATCTTGATTCTTATTGTTCCAATACCAACTATTTTACAAGGTGTGTTATTTTCCATCAACACAACACCTTTAAAGACTGTCTCTTATGTTGTAAACTAATCCCGATTACCACACATATGAAGCGTGCAAGTTGAATCAAAAATCCAATCCTTACAGGGTTTGGAGTTACCATCAGAAACTACTAAGAGTTCTCCGTCACTACCGCCATCTTCCATAAAACTGGCTTCACCGGACTTCTCTGGTTGGTTTTTCTTTGGTTTTGGAGCTTCTCTTTTCTCTTTATTCTGTAGCTTCCAACACTCAAATTTGATATGACCCTTCTTCTTACAGTAATTACAGGTTTTGTTTCTGTTTTTGGATTTTGACCTATTCCTGTCATCATCCCCAGAATTCCTCTCACGAGTTCTTTCTCCTCGAATAATGAGACCATCCCCTTGACTCTCCGACCCATTCACAAGATGCTTCATCTTCTCCTCAGAGAACAATGCATCATAGACTTAATCAATCGTCAGGGCATCACGACTATATAAAATTGTATCCCTAAAGGTCATGTATGATGCAGGCAACGAACACAACAAAATCAACCCTAGATCTTTCTCATCGTACTTAACCTCCAGAGTCTCTAAATCAGAGATGATTTCCTTAAATACAGATAGGTGAATCCTCCAAGGACCCACCCTCAAACATGGGATGGGAATAAAGTCATTGCTTGAGATGTAACTTACTTGTTAGGCTCTTCGTCATACACAACCATTTCAGTTTCAACCACAACGCAGCAGTTGTGGTCTCCTTCAAAACATCCTATAGAATTTGATTGGATAAATGAAGGTTGATCTGAGATAGAGCTTTCTGATCCTTACGTTATTTGTCCTCGTCCGTCCACGATGAGGGCATCTTCTCAAACCCTAATAAAGCATCGTCCAAATCGATCTACGCGAGCACAGCCCACATCTTAACCTGCCATAACAAAAATCTGGTGTTGCGATCCAACAACGGAATATCATACTTCATGGTTGTCATCTCCGAGAAAACAATCGAACAGGCTCTGCTACAAGTTTGTTATATTTGGACAGAATAAGCAAACTACAATTAAAAGAAAAATAAGAACAACACACACAAGATTTACGTGGAAACCCTTGCGGAAAAAATCACGGGCAGAGGCAGAGGAGGGTTTCACTATAATGGAGAAAGAGTATAATGTGAAGAAGACTGAATTTTCTGAATGCACAAAATAACCCACTAAATGCACTTATATAATACGTGCATACAAATAAGTCCTAGGTCCAAAAACATAAAGGTCCATTCAGGGCCCACTCAACATAATTCGGGTGACAACTTTAACAATATGTTTCATTATTATAAGTCTTTTACTTTAATTTTACAATACATTATGAGCACGAGACTAACCAACTCAAACAGATGAATAGGTAATAAAAAAAATACATGCTACAACTTGCTTATAATAAACAAACCATCTTAGTTGAGTCTATGTCGTTGGTATGCCAATATTGTGTTACATATTCTCTTATATTATAAGAGTGAGTAGAACAGCTGAAGCAGGCAGGAGGTCGACATCCCTGCTTCAGCTGCTTCAACTGTAGTTTTACTATATCACCCTTAATTAATTATTATAAGTTATTTATGTATTAAAAAATTAATAATATTTAATTAAAATTTTAAAATAGACATTTATGACATGTCTGCTTCAGCTGCTTCAATCGTAATTTTACTATAGCATTCCTAATTAATTATTGTATCCATAATTAAATATTATAAGTCACCTACATATTAAAATTATAATAATTTTATTTAGACAAAAAAGTAAAATAGACATTTATGATTGTTTCAATCGTAAGTTTATTGTACCACCATTAATTAATCATTATACATATATTTTTTATAGTAATTTTGTCATGTCGCTTCTAATTAGTTATTACAAGTCACTTAAGACATGTGTGCTTCATTGCTTTCATCGTCATTTTACTATATTACCCCTAATTAATTATTATGATCATCTAAACATTGAAAAATTGATAATATTTCATAAAAAGGTAAAAATGACATAAAATGATATGTCAATATAAAAAATTTGATTGACTATCGAAATTATATTAGTGTGCATAAGTTGAGATGGGATAGAGCAAGACATAAAATAACATATATTATTTGAAAATGAAATAAAAAATATTATAAATCACAATAATTAAGAACTTAATATTAAAGTATATACATGTAAAAAAAAAAATTTGATTGTCGAAATTTTATTTATATCACATAAAGTGAGACAGAAAGAATATTCATAATTATTGAAAAATAATGTAAAAGACATTGTTAATCACATGATTAACAACTTAAGAAATTTAAAAAATATTTAACTGACTCTCGAAATTATATCAGCATCATTTAAATTGAAACACAAAAAAAAATGATAAATCATAATAATTAAAAATATAAATTATTTTAATAATTAAAATTAGCACGGGCCATCCACATCTAATATGATGAAACAGAAAAACAATTATTTACTTGGTTATGAAAAGCCATTGCTGTTTGGTTTAAGATTTCTATGTATCCAGTTGTGGGAAGGTGAGCTTACCAGTGTCTAAGCAATTTAAAAGTATATTATTTCCCTATTACGCATTGTATTAATATATACTAAACTGTACGTGTCTTATGCGTGTACCTCACTTTAATAATTTTAAATATTATAATAAATATGATATTTGTTTAAATAATAAAAATGAACATAATAATTAAATTTAATATCTTTTAAGTATGTAAAAATAGAGAATATATTTATTAGACCTAATCTTTATCAAAAATATTTTTAAAAATCTATCGACATTCATCTATCTTCTGTAAATTGCAACAAAGTAATACAATGATAGAGACATCAAAATAATACAATTAAATCTAATCTTTACACACAAAAATTTTCTTAAAGTCGTCTGACACTCATCTATCACTTGTAAACAATAACAAAATAATACAATAATAAAGATATTAAAATAATACATCTAAGGGTTAGAAAATCAAGCATCCACCAATCTAGACATGCAATCGAATCAAGTTAAATGAGCATCAATCATATTCTCTCAATAGGCAAACCGATTTGTTCTCTAGTTTAATGTACATCGCAATATTTATAGAAATATTTTCCTTAATAGAGTCCTATTTTAGGAGTATTTTTCTAATTGAACAGTAGAAAGAAAAATATTAATTAATTCTTCTACCATATATTTTAGGAGTTCCATATATTTTAGTAAGTCTAGTAGAAAGAAAAATATTAATTAATTCTCTTATCATATATTTTAGGAGTCTCATATATATTAGGAAGTCTAGTTAATATAATAAAAAATAATTAAATAATAAATTTAAAAAATTATGAAAAGATAGTTTTGTCTAAATAAGAGTCTTTTAATGAAGGGCAAAAAGTTCAAATCACTTTTATAAGGGTTTTCACACTTTTAATATATTATAGATTATAGATATAGATAGATTATAGATTTAGATTTATTTATATACTGTTGTAAAGGTAAGAGGGTTTAATAACTTTACAAAGACAAAAAAAAATATGCTCCTCTTTAAAATGTTAGATATCTCAAAAATTAGATTTTTATTTCACCTCGAATACATATCTCAATATCGAATTAAAAGTAGTTGATATTCCTAATTACTCAAAGTTAAAACGAAAAAAAAAAAAAAAAAGCTACAATTTTAAGTAAAAGAAGAAGAATTTTGCTCCTAAAACTTAAATTTTAAAATAAAAAAAACGCACTCCTTAACCTCGAGCAAGTGTTCCAAAATTTGAGACTAAAATATTTAGGACTTTAGTCACGCACAAAGTACAAGGCTGTCCCAATTGACATTTTAAAATTGAAAAATTGGCAATCTAATGTTATGACAATCTAATTTTGGCAATCTAATTTTGGTGGAAAATTGGAAAACAAAAAACTCACGCACGAGTTATATTTCTTTTCCTTATATTAATTGTTAATAACTAAAGTTGTTACATTAAATACTATTAATGTTTTTTTAATTTTGATGAAAATCATGATAATTTTTTTCTAATCATATTTTTTAAGACTCCTTTCTGATGTACACAAGGCAAAAAAAGAAACTTACCAATATTAGTTCTTCATATATTTTTCTCCAATTATTTTTAGGATTTCTCAGTTTTAAATATTATAAATTTAATGATATATTAACTAAAGAAAGATAAAAAATTCAAATTACTTTTCTAAAAATCTTCACACTTTTAATATATTATAAATATAGATTATAGATGTTCTACATGAATATTTTGATAGGTAAGTACAAAAATATTATAATCTCAAAAATATTTAAATATAATCTCACGATAAGATGGGTTGGAGAATGGGGGTGGAAAATACTCAAAGGACAAGGGTTGTGGGTGTTGGAAATCTTCCTTTTGAAATTATCAGATTTTTTATTTTTCATGTACATAAATTTCTTATGTTGTTTTAAATTACTTTTTTGTTCATTTTATTTGTTACATTTGATTTTATAAAAGTCAGTTTGACTGAATTTCAAAATTAAATTGAAATAAATTAATTTATTATTTTAAATTTATAAATGATAGTATAAGTTATAAATAATTTTTTTTATATTAATATAATTAATTTATAAATGATAGTATAAGTTATAAATAATTTTTTTTATATTAATATAATTAAAAATACATCTTACATTATTGACAAAATCGATAAGCAATAAAGCACCGTTGAAGACTTGAAGTAGATTTCAAACCATGTGTATGGCATCGGTGGCCCAAAAATTGATGCACGTAGAAAACGTCAAATGGTCACGGGTAAAAGTTACACGCATTGGATGTATACATTCAACCAATATATGCATGACATCTGTTTGAATTTAAAGTTCATATTACTTAATCATGATTAATTAATATATATTTTACTTAATTTAATTACATAACTATAGAAAAGAACATTAGTTTAGACTTAGTATATACATCGGGTGCGTGTATGTTTTTACGAATGATCACTTATCAGTTGACTTATCAAAGGCTCTTCCATCTTGCTCTTCTGCCTTCTAGAAAAATATTTTTCATTAAAAATATTACTTTTTTTTTTGTTTTTTAATTCGATGTCCAGTATTTACATTGAAATTGAATTAATTTAGCTTCTCGCTGCGTAGAGTCCATTTGGGGGGAAGCGTTCTCTATCAAGAATTTTTTTATACCTAAGACTCAAACCTAAGACCTCTAATTAAGGGGAAAATAGTTTCATCCACTGCACCACATCCGTTGGTGATCATTAAAAATATTAGTACTATAACTCCTATCAATAAGGACAGAAATTATGGGCATATACGAGGTGTGTTCGATATGGAGGATCATTTCTGAAAAATGACTTTTTCAAATAAAAGTAAAAAAAACATGATTTTTTTATTTACACACCCAATATCATAATATATTTAATGTTGATATATAATTACATAATTTACATATTTATTTTAAAAAATTTGCCCAACGTGTAAGTCGTAGTACACCTTATCCTAGATTCTAGAATATCTAGAAATTGTGGTGCATACATATTCTTCAATATGGCCAATAATTAGAGACTTAAATGACTTATTCAATGACTCTTTTAGGGGTGTGTTTGATACGAAGGAAAATATTTTTAAAAATATTTAAGCCAATCAAATATAAGAAAATTAGAAAATATTTTTAAAAAAATATTTTTCGTTATACCTAAACATCATTTGGTGTGAGTTATGAGGGATAAGTAGTCGTGGGATAAAATGATGGATTATTTTATTCATGTTTGATTGGAGGTATTAGTTAATATTGGGATAACTTATCCCACCATTTATATAATAATGATGAGATAAGTTATCCCATATATATAGTGGAATAAGTTATCTTAAATAATTTCAAAATTAATTACCCCAAAATAACTATTTTCCAATCAAACGACAGTACTATCAAGTTGAAATAAGGGAGGACAAGTCTCTTCAAGTTGCTTTAAAACTCAAGAAAAGTTTTTCAGAAAATGACCTAACAATACTACATATGACAGCTAGATCATTTGCAGACTGGTCTTTTATGCCATTTAAAAATTGAATAAAAGAAAATGACTTATTCAAATTTTGTATATGTAAAGATAAAATTTTTTTATAAAAAAGACTTACAATGAAAGGCAAGATTATTTTAGAGTGCAAAACCAAATCTCCGTACATAACTTATCTCAAGCTAATCTAGAGAAATCCTCTATATATTATTTTTATAATCTGGATTAAGCCTGTCAAACTGGTCGGGCTACTTACAAAAATCGATTTGATTTGACCCGACCCAATCAGCCCACGGGTTGCAGGGTACTGGGTCCCGGGATAATTTATTTTTTTGGGTACAAATATTTGGAACCAAAATATCTGAACAGATCGAGCAACAAATTTTTGATCAACTGAATTCTTTTTATATACACTACAAAAAAAAAAAAAAATTATGGGCTCTCAAAATATTTCTTCAAAAGGTGAAGATAATTTTTTTTTTCCATTAATTTGGTATGAAAGATCACTTGAACTTACCATTATCCTGCTACTTAATTTGGTAAATTTTATAAATTCTCCATCCAAAGAAAGAAATATAAAATCGCTTATAATAAAAATTATGTAGGGCATACAAACAATTATAGTCATTTTTCTTGAAGAAATTATGACTTAAAGATAGACATTGTGAATGAAATAACACACTCCTAGAAGTGAAGGGAAAACAACATAATTCCCGGTAGTTTGAGGGTTAATTACAGAAAAATTTGATATTTTACATGATTATTGAAAACCTCGATTTTGGGTAGGTTAAGATAAATAATTAGCTCCCGATACATCCAACCAAGATATATTTTTTTCTTTGTAAAGATACACAATTATCTCCCGATATATTTTTTTGATTTTATATTTATCGAGATACATAATACTTCAAACGAAGATACAACTTTTCTTTTGTAAAGATACATATTTAGCTCTTAATACATTTTTTTTTTATTTTAGGTCTGTCGAGATATATAATTTGCTTCCGATACATCCAACGAAGATACACAATTAATTGATATTCTTGTAATTATTTTGTAAGGATAGGAATTTGTATAAATATGTTAAGTTAAGATATATATTTATGATATTTTTTCAGAAGTGAATGTGATATTGTGAAAAAAAAAACATAATACACAAAAAGGAAGAATGGGCCTCATGATAAGACTTTAATGGGCCAGGTCATAACTAAAGCTAAACTCTGCGGCCCAATACACAAAAGAGGAAGAATGGGCAAAAATCATATGATTTGTATTTTAGGAAAAGGACACTCTATGACCTTTTAAAAAAATAATAGCTCAATTATAGCCCAAGTATAGCATTTGGACAAATAATGTTCAGTCAACTAAACAAATGTCATTTTATGGCCATTTCCTAATCTTTCCCAATTTGGGTCATTTTGATCCACGTAGTCTATATACAGTCCATATACGATACTGATACAGTCTATATACAATACTGATACAATATTCAACTTGGGCAATTCGGCTCTTTTAAAAATATTTTAATTTTTTTTTGCTATAAATTTTTAAATTGATCAAATATTCTACTTTTTTTTATTGTTTAGAAATAATAATTAAATTATATAAAAATGATATAATTATTAAATAGAATATGAATCTATATAAGATATATGTATAGAAATTGTATAGTTCTATCAAATATGTATATGTACTATATATATATAAATATATATATATATATATATATATATAGAAAGTGTATAAAAATTATATAATTGTTGTATAAAACGTGTAAAAAAAAGTACTGTTATTATATAAATTATGTATCAAAACTACATAATTTCCGTATAGAATATTTATGTATAAGATTTGTATTACCTGTATAAAAGTTGTGTAAAAACGGTATAGAACCAGTCAGTAAATTAAAATGACTAGAAAGTGAAATTTAAATTCCATCATCATTTTCAAGGAAATAGTTTAATTTGAAGTATAAATGTATAGTTATTATATAAATTATGTATCAAAACTGTATAATTTCCGTATAGAATATTTATGTATAAGATTTGTATAAAACCTGTATAAAAATTGTGTTAAAACAGTATAGAATCAGTCGGTAAATTAAAATGGCTAGAAAGTGAAATTTAAATTCCATGGCCATTTTCAAGGAAATAGTTTAATTTGAAGTGTCTTTTCTGTCCTTTTCCCTTGTATTTTTGTAGCAAAAGTTTACAAAAATACAAAATACAACTTGCTATGTTATGTAATTATGAAATTGTTGCTATGAAACTCATAATTAAGGAGATAAGTATGCTATTTCTGAATTTTGCTCAAATTTAATTACATAAATAATAGTACTTTTTCAATATTATAAAAATATAATTTTTTTTACATATATAGCCATTTAAAAAAATCAGAAAAGATAATTATAATTTCTAATTTAATGCTTTAACTAATTAACAATTTACCTTAATTTAAGAGATATATTTTTCAATATTCAAATTAAAAGTGGAAAAGATAATCCCTATTTTCAAATATTTCTCTCTCTTATATTCAAAATTCAAATATTTTAAAATAAATTAAGTATTCTACTATTTTCTCGTGAAACTAAAAAAAAAAGTGTTTTTCGTTTTGTTTCATGTTAACCATCTAGTATTATTTCATTATCGTGTATTTTTAATTCTAATATAATGGATTAACCATAAATTTTTATGGATAAATATTTCTGGAATAAAAATCATTATGTTGGAAGTACAGATATACCATGTATTTTTGTTGCGTAAATATAATTTATGGCAAAGTCAAATTATTATTATATTTTTGATATAATTTATAAGATAAATATTCATGGTATATTTCATTATTTCGAAAGTATTTTTCTTGTTAAAAAATTATATTAAATATAAATGTATATTTTCAGTATTACATGGTATAAACTTTTTATATCTAAATATACAAAATATGTTTATGGTATAAATATAATTTATATGATATAAATATAATTTGTATGGCATAAATATATCAGGTACTTTTATGATATAAATATAATTTGTATAATATATAAATATATCATGAACTTTTATGATATAAATATACCATATATTTTTATAGAGGCAACATGAAAGCATGCAATAAAAATGAAAAAACTATAAAATTTTGATAAAGTATATAAAAAATAAATGAACAAAGGCTTCCATAAAAGTAGGCAATAGATAAGAAATATGGAAATTTAATATATAATTATATTTCTATATATTAGAATCTGTTATAAAAGTAAATATTTTATATCTCGACAACCAACTAATACGACTATATATATATAATAATTTCTTAAAAATGGCAATTTATGTTTTTGTTATTTATCAAATCAATTTAGAATGACGAAAAATTGATATTGTGCACTATTTATTTGGTTGATATTAACAAAAATGATTGAGATTTTATATAGTTTAATAAAGATAAGTTTTGGTATTATATAATTTTTTTTAAAAATAAAAAGGTAAAATAGCTTCAATAAATAGACAGAAAGGGCATTTTAGGCCCAATAGGTAGACATAAAGGATATTTTAGGCCCAATAGGTAAACGAGAGACATTTTTGCATTATTTCACATAGTTGAAGGGCATTTTAAGCCAAATAGGTAGACTTGAAGGGCATTTTAGGCCCAACAGATAGACAGAGGTTATTTTTGCACCATTTCACATAGTTGAAGGACATTTTAGACCCTTTTCGTGTTTTTTTATAATCAAAGTTGGGAGCATTCTATTTACTATCGGGTTAAAAATTTCCTTTTTAAAAGTTTGTTTAACAAAAGTAGAAAGAAAAAAAATATATTTTATTTAGGTAAAAAAATTATAACATTTAATAATTTTAAATCATTTTAAAAGTTTATCATATTTAAAAAAAAAAAAAATGTCTACAATTCTATTTAAGTATTTATTTGATAAAATTTTATTAGAAAAATATTTATAGTTCTTTTATTTCTACATTTTCTTCTTATTGATTTTGATTGATCATTAATTAAAGTTCTCCTCTTAAATTCTTTAGGATTTTCTAGCATTATCTTAATTGTGAATGAATCATAAGATTTAGCATATCATAGTAGTTATGTTTATTAATGGACTTTAATGGTTGTTTTTTTTTTTTTTTTTTAGTATAGGCTCTAATGATTATTGCGCATACAAAATATGATCACATGGTCTTTTCAGAATTCAATGAATATGCTTTGAAGAGTCAATATGACACTAGCATTTATCTCCAGGTAAGTTCACCATGGCTAATTATCATTTTTCTTATTTTGTATCATCAGAATGTTCTGTGGTTAGATTGGCTCATTATTTTCCTTTACCTTCTTTCATTTGACGATTGTTACTTTTGAATGTATGTATCATTTTTATGCTCCTATACTTAAGGTACTTATCAGTGTCAGTTTACTGCAACCTTTGATTCCTTGGAGACTTAGCACATTTAGGATATGTCCAAGAACATTTGCCAATGGTAAACCTGACTTCGAATGCCTTCTAAAAGGGAATAAGAAAAAAGTAACAAAGTAATTAGTTAAGATTCAATATGATTCTAATGATAAACATGTAACATTTTAATTTAGTTATAATTCCATATGGAATACTTCTTAGGTATGATGAACGTAAGAAAAGGTTTTCTTTCAGTTTCACTGTTTGTGCTGACTTTTTCCTTGCCTTATTTTCTAATCCGACTTGTACTAGGATCTTTTCCTGGAGCAGCATCACTTGTCCAGTTGTAGGACTTCAGTTGATGCATGTCAGATCTTGTCTCTCTAGCAACAAAGATGATCTAATTTGTCCTTTCATAGAGAGTGGGCTACTGACTGTGACTTCCACCAGTCCTCTCTTCCTGAACGATCTGACATATTACTGTTTGTTTAATTTGCAGAACTTATTTCTGTACGGTTATGGTGCTATATTCAACTTTCTAGCCATTCTTGGGATTGCTGTATTTAAAGGTAATTGGTTGATTCCAAGGCCTCCTTTCCTATAAATCACAATTTGGTACTTGACAATGCAAATAATAATTGTCTAAATACCTGCATTGGACTTTACTGATTTCACAGTTTTGTCAAAAGAATGGCATTGTTAATTTACTATCTTAATATCATTATAGTTCTTAGATTGTTGCTTTCATGAAATATCTTCAAGTCAACTGTTGTAGTTATAAATACCACACTATTACACCTGCCCTGGATTAGAATGTACCGCCATGAGAAAACCTACAAAATTGCAAATGACATCACTTCTCCTTCACAGGGTAAATCGTGTTTCTGTAACATCATAGTGGTTGAAATCTTGTCGTATCTCTTAGTGGTAAAATACAAATGTTTTATAGTTTGGGAAGCAACCGTTGTATATGTATCTTCTCTGATAAGAGTGGAGTAGTTATTGGGAGGGAACCAGCATGATGAATTGTATGTGTATGCTTGTACCCTGTGCAAAAGCTGTGTCTTTGTTTTGAAAAGCTTCTCCGTAGAGGTGATTGAAGCGGCAACATATGAGATCATGGATCAACATGATCCTACTTCAGTCTACCAATCAAAAAAATGATTTTACTTCAATTTAAGGCCTTTGTCGGACAATATTCCTCCATCCTCTGAAAGTTATGCTATTTTCAAATCTGAAGTTGAGTACAGTAAGTTATGCTATTTTCAGTTAGCCATGTTATGAGATATAGATTCAGACACCAAGAAGCTAAGTTAACGATGTTGGCATTGTCAGATTCCAACTATGGCGAATGATTTACAACTAAAATGCATCTTGTACCACCATATTGACGTGAGAACTTTATCCTGCATGTCTTAGTATTTGTTAGTCTCTGAAACTCTATTCCTAGATATGGTCTTTGTTTATTGTAATTAGACCTTTTTCTTCTGTAAATACAACTTGCTTACCAGATTTTTTTTTTTTGTAGTTCATCTCTAGCGTATTTGGTGGTGAACATTTACGGGGAGAGTAGAATACAAGGTTATGCAGTGTAATATCCAGAACAAATAAGGAAGAAACAATCTTGGTGTTGCTCTTTTCTTCTCTCCAAAAGTTGGTCAATCCCGCTGCTTCCTGGGATTGTTCATCTGGACAGAAAGATATGCTGATGGAGGAGTTTTAGGTAGACAACAGGAGTATAGTTGTCATGCAATACATATACAAGCTACCAATGTTGTACAAGTAATATACCATTTACAAAGAGACATGCAATACATATACAAGCTACCAATGTTGTACAAGTAACATCAACACATTGATTTTCTTGTAAACAGTTTACAGTTATCAATTCTTTCATATATTCTTGTAATCAAGTGAATTTTGATGATGTAGACCTGTGCCATAGAATTTGTTGATGTTTATTTACAAGGAGATATTGGTTTATACTGGTCTAAAAGGATGGCTCAAAAATATTGATTGTTATCCTATGTGTGTGAACTTTATGTGCAAAATCCCCGATTTTGATATAATGTGCCTGTAACGTACTGAATTTCCAACTTACATTCCCAAAATTTGGAGGATATTGTCATCTCTCTACATAAAAGATGGCACATTGTACAATAAAATACGATATATTTGGCTGTTCATATACTTTTATAAGTTAATCTGTATATGAAGTTGAGGTTTACTTCTCCTTGCTACTCCTATTTCAATTTGTTCTATTTTCTTTCATAGTCTTGCTACAAAATGAATGTCCTCTTCATTTTTAGTACTAGTAACTTTCACCTGATCCGTTAACGACTATAATATTAAAATACTTTTTACATATGTTTAATTTAATACTAAGATCTTATTATAAATAATTTATTTCTTTGGTGGATGTTCACATACTATACATTGTAAAGTTTGTGAATGTATTTTCACATACTACAAATATTACACATACTCTTGCTTATAAAAAGGCATTGTATGCTACATTGTAAATATACACCAAAAGAATGAAAAAATAAAGTCTTTTCTTATATCTATAGATTTTTCTTCCTTCCTTTATGTTTTAGTATATGTATTTACAACATGTTATCAATACGAGATCCTTTATAAGAATATGGAAATTCCCCAATCATCCATTGGATCTAAAATAAGTTACGATGATATATGTCTTATAGATAATGTTACCACAAAGATAAGAAATATTTCTCTTATTTGGTGATGAAAGAAGCCAATGTTAATACTATATGTGGTAGTACAAGATTAATTGAAGGCTCTGAAAAAGCTAACTTATTACTTCTCGGAGGAACAAATTTGATGATTGATGAAGCATTATATTGTAGTAAGTCTCAAAGAAACTTATTAAGTTTCAAAGATATTTGCCAAAATGGTTATCATATTAAGACTACAAATGATGGAAAGATTGAATATCTTTATATTACTATAATAATATCGGGTAATAAATATATACTTGAAAAATTACCCGTTCTTTCTTCCAGCTTATACTACACAAGTATTAACACTGTTGAAACACATGCCATAATAAATTAGAAGTTTACTGATTCAAATAGTTTTATTATTTGGCATGACAGGATGGACCATCCCGATTCTAATATGATGCACAAAATAATTGAGAATTCATATGGATACTTATTGAAGAACCAGAAGATTCTTCAATTTAAAGAATTCTCTTGTACTATATGTTCTCAAGGCAAATTAATTACTAGGCCATCAATAATGAAAGTGGGAATTGAATCCCCTACATTTCTGGAACGTATACAAGGTGATATATGTCGCCCCATTCACCCCCCATGTGAACCATTTAAGTATTATATGGTTTTAATAGATGCATCTACAAGATAGTCACATATGTGATTATTATCAACTCGTAACTTGGCATTTGCGAGATTATACAATTTTCAGATTATACAATAAAGACAATTCGACTTGATAATGCGTGTGAATTTACATCTCAAGCTTTTAATGATTATTGTATATCAACTGGAATAACAGTTGAACATTCAGTTGCTCATGTTCATATTCAAAATGGTCTAGCAGAATCATTGATTAAACGCCTCCAATTAATCGCTAGACCAATGCTTATGAGAACAAAACTTTTCTTTTTGATATGGGGTTATGCTATTTTGCATGCAACAGCTCTTGTGCGGATAAGGCCTACAAGTTATCATAAAGTCTCCCCATTACAATTAATTTTTGGTCAAGAGTCAAATATTTCTTATCTAAGAGTTTTTGGATGTGCGGTATATGTTCCAATTGCTCCACCACAACACACAAAAGTGGATCCTCAAAAAAGATTGAGAATATATATTGGGTATGAATCTCCTTCTATTATAAAATATTTGAAACCTATGACTGGAGATTTATTTACGGCAAAATTTGTTGATTGTCATTTTGAAGAAACAATAAATCCAACGTTGGGGAGGGGGAATAAGCAGCTGAAAAAGGAAATAGACTGAAATGCATTATCATTATCTCATTTAGATCCTCGTACAAAAAATGTGAACTAGAAGTTTAAAGGATAATTCATTTGCAAAACATTGCAAATCAACTGCCAGATGCATTCAATAACCTATCAAGAGTTACAAAATCTCACACTCCAACTACTAATGCTCCTATTCGAGTTGATGTCCCGATGAGACAATTGAGTAATGCAAATGAGTCTAAGCCACACTTAAAACGTGGTAGATCAATCAATTTCAAAGACAAAAATCCTCGAAAAAGAGGAGGAGCAAATGATTAAAATAATCATAATATGGTGGAAGCTACTCATGAAGAACAACAAGACATAACAATTGATGAAACTTCAAAAGAGGTTCGGGTGCCTGAAAATAATGAAAATAAAAAGATCTTAGTCAGTTATGTCTCATCAAGAAAAATACGAAATCGAAATGATATAATTGTCGATAATATTTTTGCTTATAATATTGCTAATGAAATAATGCAACAAGATGAGGATCTTGAACCAAAATCTGTCGAAGAATGTAGACAGATAAATGATTGGCCAAAATGAAAAGATGAAATCAAAATTGAATTGGCTTCGCTTGAAAAACGTAAAGTTTTTGGTACTATAGTCCAAACACCTGAAGGTATAAAGTCAGTGGGGTACAAATAAATTTTTGTGCAGAAACGAAATGAGAAAAATGAAGTAGTAAGACATAAAGCACGACTTGTGGCACAAGAATTTTCGCAAAGACCTGACATTGATTATATGGAGACATATTCTCCGGTGGTGAATACAATCACCTTCAGGTATCTTATTAATTTGGTAGTTCATAAAAAACTTGATATGTGTCTTTTGAACGTTTTCATAACCTACTTATATGGCTCATTAGACAGTGATATTTATATGAAAATTTCTGAAGGATTCAAAATGTCTGATACGTATAAAACTTATCGAGAAAATTGTTCAATCAAGCTTTAGAAATTCTTATACGTATTAAAACAATCAGGACGCATGTGGTAAAATCGCCTTACCGAATACCTATTAAAAGAAGGGTATAAAAATGACCCAATCTGTCCTTGTGTCTTTATTAAAAGGTCTGGATCTAAATTTATGATAATAGTTATATATGTTGATCATTTGAATATCATTGGAATTCCTGAAGAGCTTTCAAAGGCAGTAGAATGTTTGAAAAAAGAATTTGAAATAAAAGACCTCGGAAAGATAAAATTTTATGTTAATCTACAGATTAAATATTTTACAAATGAAATATTTGTTCATCAATCCACATATACTGAAAATATTTTAAAGAGATTTTATATGGATAAAGCGCATTCATTGAGTACCCCGATGATTGTGAGATCACTTGATATTAATAAAGATCCATTTCGACTTCATGAAAATAATGAAGAACTTGTTGGTGCTGAGATACCATATCTTAGTGCAATTGGGGCATTCATGCATTTTGCTAGTAATTAACGATCAGATATATCTTTTACTGTAAATTTATTAGCAAGATTTAGTTCTTCCCTGATACGAAGACATTGAAATGGTATTAAGCACATATTCAGATATCTCCAAGAAACTATTGATATGGGACTATTTTATTCAAATGAGTCCGATTCACAATTAATTGATTATGTAGATGCATGATATTTGGCTGACCCACATAAAGGGTGATCTCAGACAGGTTATTTGTTTACATATGGAGGTACAACTATATAATGGCGTTCAACAAAATAAATCATGATTGCTACATCTTCAAATCATGTAGAGATAATAGCCATTCATGAAGCAAGTCGAGAATGTTTCTGGTTGAGGTCAATAACTCAACACATTCAAAAAATATGTGGCCTTACTTTGAAGAAAAATATTCCAACAATATTGTATGAAGACAACGCCGCATGCATAGCTCAATTAAGAAGAGAATATATCAAAGAAGACAGAACAAAACACATTTCACCAAAACTATTCTTTACTCATCATCATGAAAAGATGGGTGAAATAAATGTTCAACAAGTTTATTCAAGCGATAATCTAGCAGATATATTCACTAAGAAGTTGAGGTATAAGATTGGGATGCTTCGTCTCCTAGATATTAAGTGATTTTTTATCAAGGAGAATAAATACGCGATGCACTCTTTCTTCCTTAACCAAAATTTTATCCCACTGGATTTTCCTGGTAAGATTTTTAATGAGGCAACAGACAATGCGTAATACAAATCGCTATGTACATCTTATTTCCTTTAGAATTTTTTTTTTACACGAACATCTAAGGAAGAGTATTGTAAATAATTTATTTTTTTGGTGGATGTTCACATACTACACATACTATTGTAGCATGTAAAGTTTGTGAATGTATTTTCACATACTACACATATTACACATGCTCTTACCTATAAAAGGCATTGTATGTTACATTATAAATACGTACCAAAAGAAGGAAAAATAAAGTCTTTTCTTATATCTATAGGTCTCTCTTATGTTTAAGTGTATTTATTTACAACAAATCTAAAATTTTCTTTATATTTTTACTTTTTAAAATTTATGTCAAATCAAAATTAGAAAAATAAATTATAAATGAATGGAATAACAAATCAAAAGGGTGTCTTTTAGGACGACTCAGTTGGTTTGGAGGGCGGTTATTCAGACAAATGATTTGGGATCGATCCTCTTTGAACGTCTTTCGAGTTGAGCTTGTCGTACTCCTACTTACCACAGCAATGCCGGCTTTAGGGGGAAGCAGCTAAAGCTATGCCTTTAGGCCCCCAAATTAAAGGCTCCATATTTTTATTGATATTTAATATTATACATTGTATATATATATATATACACACACAATATTTTTTATATAAAAAAACAACATTTATGCTTGTCTTTGTATGTATTTAATAGAGTTTATTTAGAAACCAATCTATGTTATTCAGATAAATACTTCATTCGTCTCAATTTGCGTCATTTTTTGCTTTTCACAGTTAATTTGACTAATTTTGAAGCTAAATAAGATTAGAACAATAGATTTTCATTATATAGTCAATACTAACACGCTGACAAATGCATAGTCAATATATGTCCAAAATTGCCTATATATAACAAAAAGGAAAGAGATCAAATAAACATACTATATAATTTTATTAATTAAATTTAAGGACCTCTTGTTAAAATTGGCTTTAGGCCATAGACCCCGTTGAGCCGCCTCTGTACCATAAAATATTTTCTCGAACGTCTCTCAATACCTTTCGAGTCGAGCCGAATTATATTCTCTCAAACCTCTCTCAATATCTTCCGAATCGAGTCGAGGCAATGACAAAGATCCTCTCTCAATGGTTTTCGGATCGAGCTTATCGCGCGCCTACTTACCATAAACTGTTCTCCCAAACTTCCCCCAATGCCTTTCGAGTTGAGCCAATGCTATGACAAAAATTAGAGATTATAGCGTTCACAAATTATCATGGTGTTAAAAGAAAAAGAAAAAAAAAACAGAAGAGGCGTAGTGTATTTGCTTTTTTGTCTCGTATACTTATGCCGTTGGTCGTCGTAGTTGACAATGAAAAGAGTTGAGATTTTCAATTGACACAAATGCCATGAACCTCTCTCTACAGTAAACATCTCTCTCTCCCTCCATCCCAAAACGATGTCGTCACTATCTCTTCATTTCTCGCCGACTCTCCTCCTCCCGTCCCCGTCCCCGTCGCCGCCGTCTCCTCCATTGAACAAACTCCACCGTCCGATCAAAATCTCCAATTCATCCTTACCGTCATCTTTATACTCATTCAGGGACCTTCTCCACTCGAAGCTCTCGATGAATTCGTCCACTAAGGCCGAGCTTCTATTGATGACTTGCAAACTCTCCTCCGTATTGATAGCAATGACGGCTGACTTCTCTTCTCCTGCAGAAGGTCCACTGTTAAATTCGTAGGAACTCTATTACTTACCAGTTTTGTAGTTATTTTCACTCTTAGAACTATTTTTAAGCTGGTGCTGGGGAAACAAAAATCTCGAATTAGTGTATAGAAGAGACCGTAGTTTGGGTGGAAGAGAAGTACTTGTTGCTAAAAATAAGATCACGATTGATAGGAAGAAACCAAATGTGTTGGATGGTGATGACGTAAATAGTAATTGGGGTTGGGCTAGGAGGCGAAAGAAGAAGAATCCGGTGGAGCAGTTGCCAAAATGGTGGCCTGTTTCGAGTTCTGGTTCGGATCAAGAAGAGTATCAGAGAATGGCAAATAGATTGATTCTGAGGTAACTTTATTTTCCAGGTTATGGTTAGGGGTGCTGTGTGTGTGCATCTGTTCTTTCATAGCTAAATTTTATCATATTGTTTAATACATTGAACTAGAACTCCTAGTATGATAATCATTACTAGAAGCTTAAACTAGAACTACAACCCTGGGCACACTCTCCAATGCATATAATAGTTGTAAAAGAGTGAACTTTGATACAAACGGTCCCTTAGTTTGGGGGTTGGTCTGTCTTGATCCTTCAAATATAAACTTAAGCAAATCTTTAATGTCTACGCAACTTGTTTATTTTCTCGTTTGGAGGTAATAGCTTGTCCTAGTGGCTTCTTAGTCTGTACACCCTCATCAAAAAATTCTGTAACACATTCCCTAGAGGTAAGTTAAAATGCATTTTTGCTGCTGCAGGGTAGTTAACATATAATTGGATTTTAGATTCAATTGAATTATATGTCATATATGTAACTATTGCTTTTTGTGTTTCATATTGGAAAAAATGTATGATCTTGATGTTTTCAAGCTTCCACGATGATTGTTTAGTTATGCATTTCCTTTTAAATCACAGTTTACAAATTTGCTTTCCAGCCATCTTGGACAATAGAATGACGGGGAGAGACATTTTGGGGATGACATTATTCAAGTCAGTATGTTAATGGCTTCTCTGTTTTCAGTATGTTAATGGCTTCTCTGTTTTTACTATCTTTATTTTTATACAAGTGTGAATTGTTTGCATTCTTGTTTAGTTCTTTGCTTTTGTTTACAGTCCCCTTTATATTTAAAGAATTTGTCACTAGACCATTTTGCTCCAAGAAGCCCCTTGAACTCGCAAATCTGCAACTTTATATATACATAAATATATGGGAATGTGAGCTCCATTTCATGAAAGGAAATTTTAAGAATGAAGGAACCACATTATCAAAGTCTATTAACAATGTCACAGTAAACGCAACCTTTCTGGTTCCTCCCTTTTATTTTCCTTTTGAACTTTTTGTTGTAGGAGAAATCAGCAGATATAGTTTGTGTATACATAATAGAATGTCATATTATGATGGACTCCATGGTTGTCGTTTTTCTAATCAAGTAAAAGATTTCATTCATAATGATCAGGCAACTCCATGGTTGTAATGATGGCAAGAAATAGTAGAAATTAAAATGTTGGTGTAAAGCTAATAGGCATAAGAAAAAAAACAAAAATTCATTTGTCCCAGACTAGTTAGGGTCTATAAATGAAAGTACGTTTACCTGATCCAAAAAAAAAAAGTTTTCCTCCACATCAAACACACCCTTAAGCTCAAGTCATGTCATTATCATACCAAACAAAGTAAATTAAATAGTTATAAATAATAGTAATACTAATAATATTACAAGTTCCTAACAAGACTAGAGAACTTGTTCCCAACTAGTAGATATCACCTATGTAGACATTTTTCTCCATTGTGTACTTATCTTAACCGAGTCTGATTAATCGTTTTTTCGTGACAACTTCCCTCCATGTGGTTTTAGGTCTATCCATCCTGTTTTGACACTTTCATTCAACATGGTTTCTCACCTACGGACTGGTCCATCTTTAGATTGTTGCAGGACATGACCAAACCATCTTTAAGGGCCTTTCCACATTTATCCTCAATGCATGCAACTTGCACATCTTGGTCGATGTGGTTATTTTGAATCTTATTTAATCTTGCATGACCGCACATCCATCTTAGCATTTGCAATGCTCATCTTGGAGATACGTTGGACTTAAGCAGCCCCACATTCACTATCATATTAACGTTGTCAGTTGTCAGTTGCCAGTTGCATTGCTGTTATGTAAAGCTTACTTTTCACTGTGGTAGCCATCCTTCTATCACGTAACACTTTAGTAGCACATCTCTATTTCAACCATTTGAGTTTAACTGCATAAGGAGCATCTTCATCTATCATTTCATTTTCTTGAAAAATGAGCCTTTATATCGGAACTGTTTGCAATGCACGTATTCTGTCTAACCTCTACTTATCGTAAAACCCTTACTTGCTAAGGTGGTTCATGATAATTCATGCTTTTGGTCGAGACCATCGCTAAATTCGTCTATTAACACAATACCATTATCAAAGAACATGCGCTACCAGGCCTCATCTTCTGTCTTGTTGGTTAGCTCATACATAACTAGGGTAAACAAATAGGGGCTCAATGCCTATCGGCCCTATCCATGGTGTAGATCCATTGTTGTGGGATACTACCTGTCTCATGCTAATGATAGCTTCTTCATACATGTCCTTTATGACGTTTATATATTTAATATCATATGTTTTCTCTAGATCAATGGACACCGCATATAGATCTTTCTTCCTTTTGTGATAAATTTACATCATAAGGAATTTTCTTAATAAGTGCATTGGGATTTTTTTTTTTTCGAGAATGAGGTATCCCCAAGGGATAGTGGGAGAGTGGAGCTGGTGGAAGCAGCCAGTGGATTCATTTTCTTTTCAGAGAACATAGATCTTTAAACTGGAGTGGTTTCGGTTTAGTCTGTCAATTGAAAGATTTAACAAGTCAAAATAGTGATCTAGTAACCATGCTACTTTCTGTTGCAGTGTGGTAGGGCAACCAGGAAAGCATGAGGGGTATGGTTTATTTTACCTGTATAATGTTGTCCTTGCCAATTTTTGAACCTTGAAATTTTACCTTTTTTATGTGGAAGGCAGTGTGATACAGCAATCCAGAAAAGGCATGAGTGCGTTTGTGTGTGTGTATATGTGAATGCTTTACCTGTATAAAGTTGTCTTTACAGATCTTTCAAACAACTTTGGTGGAACTACATGCTAGATAACCTCTTTATTTTGCATGATACCGTCTCAGTTCCTCTTTATTTTACTGCATCAATTGGTGTTATATGTGCAAGCGAACTGGGATGTGGATCATATTCTTCTTCGTTATGGTCTTACCAAGAGGCTTCGGTGGGATATGCTTGTGTGGTTTGGTACTTCTGGGCTATGCCAAGCTTATTAATTCGGAAGAGGAGAAGACACAGCGCTTGGAAACGTGATTCCACTCCCGTTAATGCGTGTGCAGTGGAGAGGGAAATAGGAGAACTTTTGAGGATGTAGAGTTGAGCTTTACTCAATTGAGGAGTAGCCTCCAATCCCTTATTTTCTTTTGGTGCACCCATAGAGTTTCCAATTGTATAGAAGATTGGGTGGAGTTTGTAGAGAATCATTTCTTTTAGTAGATTCTTAATACTCCTCGCATACTGTCCGCTTTTTAGCCATGTTTATGAATGAAAATATGTTACTTGATTAAAAAAATTAAATAGAGATCTATTGAAACCGAGTTGGTTAGTAAGCCCTCCTAATTTAGAAATTTCATATCTTCTCATACCCTGCAATCTAAGCTATTGGTCTATGTCCAAGTCTTTTCTCCTAGTCCACTACTATCTCGTAGGAACCTTCTTTAAAACATTACTCTATAGCTGCATATGCTGACATTTGTTAATCATCATTGATTCAACAAAACACAACCTAAACCGACTTCCTGGAAAATCTTTTGTACCGTTAGGTAATGTTAAAATCTGAACTTTGAATAAGATTGAATTCGGATCAAGTTAGGATGAGAATCGTGTGAAGTCTACTTGTAAGAATTGGAATAATATCGCATAAAGTAAATGAAAGAGTGGATGTATATTGTACAGTCTCTTCAGTTTACGTCTTTTCAAAGAAGCTACTTCCAGTCTCATCACAGAAATGCAAGGGAAGACAGCTATAGTATATATTATACAACTCTCTCTCGCCATACTCTTTGCCACTTCTGTGCATGGGGTAAGCGTTTACCAAATAAACAACAGTTCCCGGTCATTGCCGTCTTTCTCTTTGACTTTAACTTTCATAAAAATAAAAACCTCCAAGTTAGCAGGGTCCGGGGAAGGGCTGCAACCCAAGGGGTGTGATGAAACAGTCTAACCTAATGCAATTATTGGCTGCTTTCACTGTTCGAACCCGTAACCTATATAGGTCACACGGACTCAACTTTACTGTACCTCCAAAGTGAGCTAATAAATTAAGACATCAGTTATGAAGCCCCTACAGATTAATATGCAAGAGTAAGGAAACGAAACAACTATTTTAGGTGTCTATTAGTCCAATCATTCTATCAACTACCTCTGGTAGGCTGAAGAGTAAGGAAACTAAACAACTATTTTAGGTTCTTATTAGTCCAACCATTCATTCTGTCAACTACCTCTGGTAGGCTGAATGAATCAGCCAGTGAACTTATGTATATTTGGCTGTGGATTTGGTGATGGAGAGAATTCTTATCTTGGAAAAGAAGAAAACTCTTCTTCCATCCTTGGTGTTCCTCTAAATAAGTTGGCATGAGAACTAATGGATGGTCAAGAATGCAATATATTTTGCTTGTACTAATACTACTATGATCTTTAAATTTTCAGGCCTTGGAAATACAAGGAAAGCATTCTGAAGCTGTGGTGGAACTGTTTAAAATTTGTGAAAAACGTACGTACAGAGCTGTTTTTTTTTTTTTTTTGGTCAAAGTATATATATATATGAAGAAATAGCAAAAAGGAAAAGTATACAACTAAAATAATACGTCATGATGTCCCTGAGGACCAACCAAGACTTTTAAGTCTTATCAAGGATTATGCTATATTTCAAATAAGAATTTCCTCTTCAACATATATGTTTATGGGTTCGTAATTTTTGATCGATCTCCTTATTTTTCTATATACCTTTGCCTGATATTTGGAATGATCACATTTTATTTCTAAATGGAAGGGAGTACTTAACTACTTCCTCCATTTTTGTATTACTTGGATGTTCTTTTTTAAAAATGCATATTTCAGTTTCATCGTTCAAGTCTAAAATCAAGAGTATTTTATGTATATGTTTCCCATTTTATTCTTGGTAGAAGTACTAATAAGCACATCTACAATTTTTAAATTTATTGAATGGTGCATAAATGATTTCAATTCTCAAAATCATATCAAAATCAAATATAAACGATTATTACTTATATATATAGGGCATACTTATATATATATAGAGAGAGAGTGTGTTAAAAAACAATTTCACAGTTGATTCACTTTGGTGGTTGTGCTCCTAGAAACAAATCTAATATGATTATTTTTTGCAACCCTCTTAAAATATTCACTTTGGTAGGGGTATTTTGGGATAGATTTTGTCAATTAGATGAGATAGACAGATTGTTTTCAATAGATCCTCAGCTCAAAATAAAATAATTTAAAAGATGAATAGTAAAAGGACAAAATACAATAAAAATTATCACACCAATAACAATACTATAGACATGATTCGCCACATAATACAACAAACGAAACAACAATATGAAATAATACTAGTATTATCGCTAATAATACGGATAACCACGTTCTCTTACCTACTAGCATTGACACACTCGTTCCAACTATCTTCGGTAAGCTGAAGCTGATTCATGTCATATTTAATCACCTCCTTCTAATATTTCTTCGGTCTGTCTCTACCTCTTGTCTGAATTCATCCATAATCAATCTCTCACACCTCCGCGGTGAGACATCCATACCTCTCCTCATTACATGTTCGAACCATCTCGACCTCTCTTCCACCGAAGCCACTCTCACTTTATCTCGAATAACCTCGTTTCTATTCTATCTTTTTCAGTACACCTACACATCCACCGTAGCATATTTTCATCTCCACCATCTTCATCTTTTGGATGTGAGACTTTTTGATTGACCAACATTTAATTCTCTTCGCACAACAGCACCGATCTAACCATCATTCTGTAGAATTTGCTTTCAGAGATTTAAAAAAAATACTATTAATTACGTAACTATAATATACTAATTTAGTTTCTGCATGGAGCTCTTTAATTTCTTGAACGTGGAAATTTGAATCTTGCATGGAACTAGTAGGCCATACTTGTTTTGTCACTTTAATTCTTTATTTCTTTTTTCTAGTTTATTATTCTGAATAGTAATTAACTACTACTATATATTATAAGAAATGCACGTGAAGTATACTTGAAATCCCAATAAACTTTTAATCCTTCTTCATTATTACACATTAATAATCCCTACTACGTACCATGGAGTGGGCCATACATGCTTAATTAACTCCAAAAATGTTTTTTTTTCCTTTTATAAAAAAGAATAGGACATACTCCGAAGTCACTCTCACTTTATCTCGAATAATCTCATTTTTAAATTAATCATATCTTTTCTAGTACACCCACACATTCACCGTAGCATATTTTCATCTTCACCATCTTCATCTTTTGAATGTGCGACTTTTTGACAGATGAACACTTTATTCGCTCCACACAACGACACCGATCTAACCATGACATAATTTGCTTTGAGAGAATAAAAAAAAAAATAGATGATTCCTACTCATTTATTTAATAAGTTTGAGTTGTGCTGAATAAAAATAGTACTACATGACAAAGGAGTTAACCCATATATAACTAGGTTACCTACCTAGTACAAAACGAAAGGATAAAGAAAATGTGGGACAAAAATTAAAGGGGGGAATGAAGCAACAAACAATTTTTGTTTATATAGTCCTTTGATATTTTTGAAGGACTAATCAGCCTCATCATTATGCAAAGCACGAAAAAGCACCACGTCATTTTATATGAAGAGATACAAGCACTATAATCGAATATTCAAAATCCTAGCCCTTAAAACCCCAAATTGCCAACCATCATTGACACCTATATGGATACTAGTCTAATAACACGTGTAACATTTGATTATTTAAAATTAAATAATTTTATTTATTGTGGAGATTTTTAATGAAGTGTAAAAATTTATATCACTTTTTAAAGATTCTTCATACTTTAATATAATAATGTAAACATAAACATATAATTTAGTGTAAGCACATATTTTACGATAAATATGTTTAATTAATTTCCAACTCTTAAATATTAGAAAAATAGTGAAAAGACGATGTTAATAGAAAAAAGAAAACATTACCTTAAATAATTTTATCATCATCGAACAGGAATCTTTAATTTGTCATACTTAAAATCTCTCTATAATTAAGAAAATCCTATTATTTAGAATTATAAAACCAATTAATACTTTACATTATATAATTCTTTCCTTAATTAAAAAATTTGGAAACCTATATCCCACATAGAACAATTGGTTAGTGCTAAATACGAACATCACTATTTGTGATTAGTATATTGAGTTGACATTATTATTTTATTCTGATGACTTCTTCCTGAATTATGATTACTTCTAATAAGGAAATGTTTTATTAATTCTGATGACTTTTAATAAGGAAGGTTTTACCATAAATATATTTAATTATTTTTCAGTATTTAATTTTGATTACTTCTAATAAGGAAAGATTTCATTAATTTTGATAACTTCTAATAAAAAAAAAGGTCTTATCATAAATATTATTTTTTAACTCTTAAATATTAGAAAAAATAGTGAAAAAACGATTTTGTCTAAAGCAAAAACTTTTAATGAAAGACAAAAAGTTCAAATCCAAGGGTCTTCACACTTTTAACGATATTTTTTTTTTGTTTTGTACTATATTTTTTTGGACTCTTGTTTCACATCACACACATGAAAAAAAACTACCAACGTTTATTTCTACATATTTAATTAAATAATAATTTTAAAAATTATTAATAATAGTTTGGTTATATTATTACATCTCACCTATATCTCTTCATAAACAAATTTTTCTTTCAGAGAATTAAACACAATTGGCAATGAAGAAGTATGACCCATTGTCTTAATGTAAAAGAAAAAAAGAGGGATTCATAACTAAAAGAAACGAACTAAGGAATTTGTAGTAAAACCAATTATAAAGAGGAAAGGTGTATATAGTTTATTTTCAACACTGAAGTTGTTACTTTCTTTAGATGGAATCCAAGTCATAATATACCCTTGCTCTTGATACTGATATTGAACATGATGAAAATTAAATTTTCAATCACTTGAATTTTAATCACTGTTTGATAAAATCACTAAAAAATCACGGGAAGTTTCTGCATGGAGCTGTTTTATTTCTTGAACGTGGAAATTTGAATCTTGCATGGAACTAGTAGGCCATACTTGTTTTGTCACTTTAATTCTTTATTTTCTTTTTGCTACTTTATTATTCTCAATAGTAATTAACTATATCTATAATCTGTAATTTATCTATATCTATAATATATTAAAATGTGAAGATCCTTAGAAAAGTGATTTGAACTTTTTTCCCTTCAATAAAATTTTTTACAATAGACAAAATCGTCTTTTGACTATTTTTCTTCAATTATTATATTATTTTTTATAATATTGATTCCTAAAATTATATGAAGGAAAAGAAATTATAGAGTCCTAAAATATATCGCAAGAATATTTTTGTTATGGTAAGAATTTATAGAATCCTAAAATATACGACTAAGAATATATTTTTTTTATGGTAAGAATTATTAGGACAATAATTCAGTACATATTGAATTCCGGTGGATATTTAAATAAATGTAAACAAGTGTTCTTCATTCTTCTTGTGGTGATTATTGCATGCCTTTTTTTTAATTGCTGCTCAGAGAAAAGATATCCTTATCATGAAGATATGAGATTCAACGAAGTGAACTTATCTGGTTGGAGTGGACCCAATATAAACAATTCAGTGGCGGAGTCAGAGATTTGATTAAGGTTTGAACCCAGGTTGTTAGGGTGGAATTGCACACCCTTGACCATTAGGTTGTGCTTCTTTAGCTTGTCAAAGTGTTCAATAATATGTATATAACCATAAATATCTATATTTAATGTATATACTCAAAAAAAATTTTCAACGAAGAATGTTCATCTGACCACCCTTCGATGGCCGTAGCTCCGCCCCTGATAAACATGGAGGAGTTACGGATAATAGTTGCTTCTTTTCCTTGTGATTGTAGTCCTTGGGGACACATAATGTTTAGGTTACTAAAAAAAGAGTAGCAGGTATGGTTCTTTGATTTTTCCTGATTCACTCTTGCCTTTGAAATACTTGTTAGTATCTTTTATAGTAGATGTTACAGTAATATTTGTCATAGTACTTTATTTCTCTTATGTTTTTTATCATGAATATATTATTCATAAGTTCTATCAAAATTGTTGGTTCTTGAAGTGATGAGTTTGTGTAGAAGTATCTTTTAAAAAAAATTAGACTGATTTTAAAGTTTAAAATAATAAATAATGTATTTTTGATAGACAATTGCAAATTGAGAAACTTCTTTGTTAATTTTGTTTATAATATTTCATATACAATTAATGATTTGAAATTGACTTATTTATAAATTTGGACAGATTATTTGGATCGTCGCATTTAGTCACGAGAAATTGATTGGTCATTCTGAATTCATAATAATTATTAATGAAATTGACATATTTATAAGTTTGGATAAATTATTTAAATTATTGCATACACCAAAAATTGATAGGTCATTCTAAATTAATAATAACTAGTAATCTTATTAATTTAAGATTGTCTTTATCTATGTTTTAAGGTTAAAAATTATGTGTACTACATTCTTAGGGTTCTTCGTGGAATTAGATATTTAGGAGATTTGAGTTTTATTTATTAGTTGTTTGGTGTTTCTTTAGGTATAAAGAGCCCATCAACAATTTTGAGAATTGCTCCTTGTGATTTGAGGTAAACTTGAGAAACCTTTCTTATTTTAATGTAAATTTGTACATATGCCTTCTCTTTATTTATTTATTTATTTATTTATATTATAATTTGAAGTGTACAGTATTTGCATTGGAACCTGACTGAATTTGAATTCACATAAAAAAAGTCTCATATTAGAGGTTAGGCTCGACTGAATCTGAATTTACATCAAAAAGTCTCATATTAGAGGTTAAGCGCTCTCTACCAAATTTGACTTGAGACTTTGGGGTCGTTTGGTAGAGTGTATAAGAACAATGCAAAATATGATGAATTAGTAATGTTTGTATTAGTAATGCTTGTGTTAGCTATGCTTTGTATTAGTTATACTTGTATTCTTTTTATGTTGTGTTTGGTTTAATCTATTGAAAATTATATGTTTTATATTATTTTTACATAAAATAAATATTTGACAAAAAAACCCTCTCCTCTTTCTTTCCAATAAAACAAAAACCAACAAATTGAAGCACTCCGTATATTCTTCTTCCTTCTCCCCTCTTCACTGTTTTCTACTGTGCGTATGTATTTTTTTCTTTTGTGTACTCTTCACTGTTCTCTGCGTATGGATTTCTATATTTTTTTTTTCTATTCTACATCAGATTTTGTGTGTGTATAAAATGTCTTATCTGTTCTTAGCCGAAAACGAAATTCTGGGCAACAAAAAAAAAAAATTTAAAAAAAAATCGGCGAACAAATAGAAAAAGAAACGGTGAACTGTTTGCCAGGAAAAAAATTTGGAAAAATAAGAAAAATTAAACAGAAAAAAACTTGAGCAAATTATGATATTCAATTTTCTTTGTCATAAAAGATTCAAAAGACAATTTTATTTTGCAATAATTTTATACTATTATTTACAAAAACTCAATTTCCAATGAAATTGAGTATATGAAACAAGAACAGAATGAAATTGAAAAAAACTGAGGAGTAAATTAGTCATTTAATAAATTAATGCATGTGTTGAAAGTTTTGTATAACTAATACACAGAAAAATAGTGGTATTAGTTATACATAGCATAATACACAATAAAGTGTATAACTAATCATTGATTTTTTTATCACACTCTACCAAACGACCCCTAATTATTGTTCAATTCTAAGATTGTCAAGAAATTGAGGCGGAATATAATAAAGTGATAGTAACATATATTGTGATCAAGAAACCTGGTGAAAATATCAAAAACATAATATGCGACAAGATAGGAATAGATGAAATAATAAATTCATGTGTACAAGCTCATTAATTATATTTAATTTTTTTTACAAAGTGCTTGCATGGTTTATGTTTAAGTGACCTGCATGGTTTATGACATCTGAAACATATTTTTATGTACTGGTTATTTGAATAAGTCATCTGCCGGTTACTATATTGCTCTCCAGTCACTTCATATTTGACGTTACTAATTTTTAAAATTATAAATCCTAAAATATATGGTAAGAAAAACATACATAGACATATTAAGAGAAGTATTAATTAAATTGACAATAATTTCACTTTTAAAAATTCTTTTCTTATTTGAATATATGAATTTCCAAGATTAAAAGAAAATTGAAAAGTATAAAAGGACGGCAGTTTTGTTTGGGGCTTCGGAGGATTTTTTATTTTTTTTGGTTATAAAAATAAAATTTTAAATAGAATTTATAAGTGAAACAGAATTTACAAGGAAAAACTTCCATATCAATAAATTCTTTGCTCTTGGCATATAATTTAAATTTTTTAATAAGTAATAAATAATTAATAATTAAGAAAATAAACATTAAACATATAGATATACTTTTTCGTTTCGTACTTCTTTTTTCTTTTATAATAGAATACTTTTAAATTGAATTGCTTAAAATCAATATCTTACCAAACTATGTTATTTTAAAATTTTATTTTTAGATTGAAAATAAAAGATGCATTTGTATAAGTATAGAAAGTTTTCAAAGGTTATCTTCAATAAACAAAGATGTAAAAGAACTTTTTTCAATATATTTTAGGAGTCCTTAATTCAAATATATTTCTTTTTATATATTTTAGGAGTTCAATTAATATTATAAATATAATTAAATAATAATTAAAAAAAATAGTGAAAATACGATTTTATCAAAAGTGGAGACTTTTAATGAAGGGTAAAAGTTCAAATCACTTTTCTAATAGTCTTCACACTTTTAATAGATTATAGATTATAGATTATAGATTATAGATTATAGATAGAGATTAGGTAGGTTCTCTACAAAATTAGCTATAAATAGGAATGATAATACTCCAGGTTCCTTTTAATTATACTAATTGATAATTTTCATAATAATATCAAGCCTATTGAATTGTGTTAATATAATAATTCGGTGGAATCATATATTTATATTTCCGAAACATTTTTTTTATATTCATGATTATTTTTGGTGTAGTCATTTTTCTTATGACAAATATTGTTTTGGCACGAGGAGAAATAAGATTTAAGAAATCTAGCAAAATGAGAATAATCAAAAGAATTTAAACCCTCGAATTTATTAATTTATTTTATTTATTAAGATTCTTTCCATATATTTTAGGATTCTTTAATTTAATAATAATAAAAAAAAGGTGAAAATATGATTTTGTTTAAAGAAGAAACTTTTAATGAAGGGTAAAAAAGACAAACGTTAATTATAAGGGATTTCACACTTTTAATATAATAGAGATTTAGGAAAAAATCCTATATTCAGTAGAACTTTTCTTAAACAAGTAATATAAAAAGGCACGTGTAATATCAAGCTTGGTTGTGCAAACCATTAAAACCTTAGTATATTTAATGATGAGTTTTCTATTATGAAGAATAAAATAAAGCATTGTAAATGTTAATCTCCTCTATCTATTACATCTTTGGTGAATTTTTACTATAAATTAATGCACCACAGAAAGAAATGGATTAAGATGAACTCGATATCTAAAGCTATATCCCTTGTGCTAACAATAATGATTTTTCCACATGAATAATTTCATATTTATTGTATCTGCAAGAAGGATATCAATTTAGGAAACAAAGTTACAAACATAATAAAAGCAACCAAAGCAACAAACATCTAATTATTTCTTCCCACAAATAATAGAAAGAATCCACAATGTAATCATTAAAGCGTTTTGTTTAGAGAAAATTATTTTATTTTTAATCGTTAGAGTTTTAAGCGTTTGAGTATTTTCGTTTTTGTTATAAAACTTTGCGAGTTGGAGCGCAATATTGGATATTGTCATTTTAAAATATTTGGTCTGACAGTAAAATTTAGTTTATTCAAAAATAAAAATTACAATAGATTTTACGCTCAAGAATAATATGGTGTTATTTAATGAAGCATATGTTATTGATTTATAAAATGCACAACTTATTATTGTGTAATGGATGACTATATTTGTAAGATTTTACTAATATACTACATAACTTTGATTATGCTACTACTAATTCTCACATCATATACATCCCCATCTATCATTTTCTATATTCTCTGTCTTTTAACGAGTATTAAAGAAGACAATTACATGAATAAGTATTTTAGGTCATAATCACTCTCTATTTTTGTATAAAAATAATAATAATTACTGTACATAATTTTATTAATCGTCATAAGATACACGAGCATTAAACTAGTATTATAATAAATGCACATGAAGTATACTTGAAATCCCAATATATATGTATATAGTAATCCCACAATACATTAGCAGTAGTCGATGGTCAATGATTTCCTAAATGATGCAAATGGCTACTACCTACGCACACTAGTTCCAATGTCAAAGAAAGATCAAATAAGAAAATACTCCAGTAGAGTAGCAATAAGCAAAATGGCATGCTTCTGACTTCACAATCACTCTCTATATCTTGCACTCAGTCAAGTACTGCTCTTCCTCTTTCCTTCTTCCTTTCTTTCTTTTTTTTCATTCACACACCTACTCACAAAATAAAATAATGCATCAAAAAATTTGAGTTTACATTTTACCAACTCGATCACAAAAATCAGAGTTTCCTTATTTGAGTATAGAAACAACCAACTGGTCACAAAAGTTTCACTATTTGTTGCTTCTACTTAATCACCAAAACAATACTGTGTTGGGACAGTCTTTTCTAGACAAACCATTTAATGTTACTATAGCTTTCCTTTTTCAATAAAAATACCTACTACTACTTGTTACACTATTCTTAATTTAAATGAAAAAAAAACGCTATTTTCTTCTCAATTTATGTTACACTTTTTCATTTTGCGAGAGTCAAACAGTTTAAACTTCACTGTAAATATGGTTAAAGATAGAATTGTTTGAATCTCGAAATTCAATAGGTACCACGTAAATTGAGACGGAGGGAGTGAGTATGGATTATTTGAACTACTCCACACTGTTTTCAAAAGATTTTGCCTATATATCCTCTTTGTGTTAACCGCAAATTCTCAGATTTTGTTTACTTTTGTTGTTTCATAGTTTGACCATACCCTTTTAAGCTAACACACCATACCTTTTGTACTATACAGGATATCACAATCTGGATACAGAAAGTGAACTGTTTCTTTATCTACAATTAAATTGGAGGATGTTTTTTTTTTGTATAGTTGGTGTTGGACAAGAAATTGCTTTCTCTCTTTGGCTATTTAAAAAAAATTGTACTGAGAAAAAGGTCTCTTGCTTTGATTTGAAACTTGCTTTTGGGTTTGCCTTTTTGAAAAATAATTCTTCTTTAAAATAGAGCAGTTCTAGTTCTTTAACCATGCTCATTTAGTAGTCTTCCTTTCAACCAGAATACTCAAGTTTTTCTTCAAATCTCTCTAATGACGACTATCCAGCCTCCAGAGGAAGCACTGAGTTTCACAAATGTCATTCCCAAGCTGTTTCAACGTATCAAAAATAGAGACAATACTACTCTTAGAACTGTTTTCCACGTCGGCTCTATTTTGTTCTTCATCGCTTGTTTTGTTTTGTGGTGTCTTTCTCTTGCCCATTCGAATGATAAAAAAACGGATGTCACTTCCAACAACTCCACAAATCCTCTTCATGCCACTCTCAAAGAGAAAAAACATCATACATTGGCGTGTGTTCTTCTTGCTGTTCTTACCCTTATCATCGTTTTTCCGGTCTTGGTTGTGTCTTATTATGCTGTCAATGAAAGTATCGTGTTCATAACACCAGCCAATGGCAAGGTGTTCGATTTCGTAAGAGCCTTTGTCGGGGCTCTCCTTGGCTGGTGGTTCACCAATGCATGTGTGTTTTGCACTAGACCTGACATATGTGAAAGCTGTTTTTATCATGTTTAATCTCTTCTCAAAGCAGGTTAGGGATCTAGTAAATGTGAAATTCTTTTTATTTTCCTTAAACTCGATTTATTGCCGTCGTACGATTTATTTCGGCATGGTTTGTATCACCTTGTGCTTTGAGATAATGTGTGGTTCTGTTCCTTCTGCATATTCAATTCCTCATGTATTTAGGGAAAGGTGAGATAACGGATTGAGCGATTTCTTCCTGTACATATAAATATATATGTGTCTGAATTATTACTCGTTTTTGTGCGGTTGTTCCGTTGCCTTCCTGCCTGTTTCGGATGATTTTGATTTCAATTTTTCTTTTTACATCCCTTAATTAGGGAACGATTCATATGAGTTATTGTTTTTATGACTGATTTACGTTCTCATTATGGCATGGTTTTGATGACTAATTTTATATCTTTAAATAATGCTTTATATTATTATGGGTTTGACATCTTCTAATGTTAGCACTAATTTGATTTTCCCTTTTTAATTGATCCTTGATTTGTTTTCTACCCTTTAATTGATATAATTGATTTTCTCAATCTGTTTTTCCTTTTTTGTCACGGTCTTTTCAATTGAAAGACAAGTTCACAACCCCATACGACTCAAGTTCACAATACACAGTTTTACATTACAATTGCTACTGCTCTCTTAAAAAATATCCGTTGCTTTTATCAAAAAGCAATTAAATATTGTATTATACAAGTATCTGGATTTCATTATTCTTATTGCTGCTCCACCTGTACAGGTAAATAAAACACTTAAGGGATGCCGAAGAGCCGTCGGATTAGATTATCCTGTACTAGTTTTAGTTTTAGTATATTTTTCCTAGTTCTATTATTTGATTTGTAACATCTGTAAAGACACTTTATTTATTGTAATAAGAATAATTGGGGACTGCTTTTTGGGGGGCGGGGATTATGTGCTCTATGATCGGCGTTGTAGGCACAATTTAGGATTTCACGTGTATTATGTGCTATGTAAAACGTTTAGGCAAAATGCGACTTAAAATTTATTAATTTACCTACTTGGCCGCCTAGAAATCATGCTTTAGGGAACTTTAATTTATTTCGACATATTGAGTTAAGTTTTGGCAATATAGAAATTGATTCCAATATATTAACTTGTTAAAAATAGTCATTAATACATCTTAGCATATTTGACATCAAGCATATTACTAATTTATTTGACATCGTATATTAACATGTTAAAACAAATTTCAGCATGCCTAACATAATTCCCGCCTGCCCAAAACAATTTTCAGCACGTTTTAATTAGCTTTTCTATATGTTTAATTCAATTTTTAGCATATTTAACTAGTGTTCAGCATGTTTAATTAATGTTCAGCATGTTTTATTAATTTTCAGCATGTTTGATTAATTTTTGGGCATGTTCAACATAACTTTCAGCGTGTTTGATAACGTTTAGATATAATATTTGAATGTTAGCATTTAGCCATCTCTAATATGTTGGGAAAACGTTTAACATGTCATAAAATTTCTGCAATAATTGCTGTCACATATAAAAAATACGTATTTTAACACTTTTGATATGTCTAAACACTATAGTAAGTATTTTATGGCATCCTTAACATGTTAATGCATTTTAATGTTCTTGTTGTTTTTTTATGTTCTCATTTACATTTTTTTTTTTTTACAACACTTGTTTCACAAGCGCTTTTATTTGACACATTTACCACACTTGTGACACCCTTTCATGAAAACACATTACATTTGTTGCATACATGAGTCAGTAGTCCTTTATAACTACTTGTTGAACATTTAGATATCACGTTTATAGGTTAACATAACTAATAATTATTTATCTTCACATGCTACAATATTAATAAGTGTTAATTAACAAAGAGGCAAATGTGGGATTATTGTGTGTTGTAGTCCTACTTGTTCGCGTTTCGAGTCCTAGGCATCATAGCTTTCTCTGTGTCTAGATTACAAATCCAAAATAGTAAAGACCAACGCCTCTTGGACGATAGTTGGGGACATTAAATATTACTAAAAATGGTAGTTTTACCCTTTTCATAGAACGACCTTAGACATGATATCCAGCCTAGGTGAGGTGGGACGGGTAGCCCCTATTTGGAAATGATGATCCCAACATGTATTTACGGCGAGGCTAATGACAATTTCACTTATCTATGAGCTCACCCTTAGGTCGAATGATGATTAAACAAGTTGGGGCTGATCCGAATAAAATCAAAATATTTTTTCGACTTGGATGATTTTTTTGTCTTTTTATTTACTTTACATGTTTATTTGGGGTAGCTAGTTCATTATAAAGCAGTCCCCTTTTTATTGCTAATCTTGTCTTTCTTTCTTCTCGCTTATCTTATTTACGTTTTATTTATTTATCACTTAGATAGTTAACAAAAAGAAATAACAAAATAATATGTGTTTGTTTACTTATTTTATCACTTGGCTTTGAAATTAATAATAAAGCAAGAGACTTTATTTGACCACGTAGAATCTTCTTGTAAAGTATGAATTCGGCCGAGAACCACCTTTGTAGACCTCGAAAGGTGCCTAACACCTTCCTTTTGAGGTAATTTGAGCCCTTACCCAAACTCTTGGTGAACTAAGACTAAAATGATAAAATAGGTTTGTAGTATCCTAGACCAGTGCCCTAACGTACCTTAATACGTTAGGTGGCGACAATCATACCCTTCCTTAACACTACACCAAAGAGAGTTTGTCAAGTTGAATTCGGCCTCCTGCGAGTAAAACGGGGCGCGACGTGAGACTTTCTTCTTAATAATATAATATATATTTTTAAAAAGATAAAACTGTTATTTTGGTTAAATGAGTTTGCGGAGTTAATATGGTTATTATTTTTTTTAAAATGATGGTTTCCTGACATGAAATGCTAATTAGAAGAGGAGGAAACTTTTGGAGTACTTAGTATTTTTTGAAAAAATAGTTATAACTTAGTGATGTTATTTTTTTTAGCAAAAACAAAATGTGATTTTTATAACCGACTCCAATAATATTTATAACAATCCAAGAAAATAACTTTAGAAAAAATTTGAATGTTTAAGTAATGATAAAAGATTTCTAAGCATGAAAATTTCTTCTTAATAAATTAATATATTTTTTTTAAAGAAAAGAATAAGAATATAATTTTGACTAAATAAGTTTGATGATTTAAATAAGTCTCTTATTAAAAATTTTTTTTAATAACATGGCCCGCAAATTAGAAGAGAAAGAGACATATAGAATACTTGTTTTTTTTTTTTAGAATAATAGTGGTTGTTGAGTCATATTATTATCTATAAAAAGATAAAAATAATTTTTGTAGGAAATCAAAAAAATATGAGTGGCCACCGAGAAAAATAACCCTTGAAAAAATATATGCCAAATTTTAATACTGATAAAGTTTTTCTAAGTATAATTTTTTTTTAATAAACTAATGCATTCTTTCAAAGAAAAAAAGAGCTATAGTTTGATTAATTGAGTTTGATGAGTTAAATAGGTCTAGTGTTTTTGAAAAAATAAAAATTTAGTGACATTCATGTCAACTAAGAGAGAAGAAGACTTTTGAGGTGTTTATTATTTTTTGAGAAAAAAGTGATAGTTGAGTGATATTGTAATCCTAAATAAAACATAAATGATATTTGATGAAAATTTTTAAAACTTAGCTGATTATTTAGGAAATTCACCGTTAAAACTTTATTTCCATACAATAATTTTCATATTCATTAAAAAAATCATAAAATCAAACTAGATAAAAAAATAAATAAAGAAATTTAATTAATTTTTTTCAAAATATGTACAAAGTATAAACTATACTACATAATTAAAAGTTGAACAAAAATTAAACAACTACAAAAGTAAAAAAGAAAAAATATAACAATTAATGAATAAATTTGTACTAGTTAATTTTTATTTTCTTAATTACATATTACTACATTTGATGATTATTTAATTATGTAATTGCCAATTAATAAAATGAAATAATTATAAATAGAATACATAAATTATTCATTCCCGTGTATTGGGGGGAAATGGTATAATAAAAAAAGTGATGTTAGAAATTTAAACTTAGGATGAAAAGGGTAAAAATGTCTTAAAATAAATTAGTTTATAGTATGAATAGGATTTATTACTATTATGGCCAAATTATGGCCAAATTTTATGGCCAAAAAGTTTTTCATATATAAAAGTATGTCCTTTTCTTTTTATAAAAGAAAAAAAATCATTTTGGTGATTAATTAAGCTTGTATGGCCCACTCCATGGTAGTAGGGATTATTAATGTGTAACGAAGAAGGATTAAAAGTTTATTGAGATTTCAAGTATACTTCATGTGCATTTATTATAATATATAGTTAATTACTATTCAGAATAATAAAGTAGCAAAAAGAAAATAAAGAATTAAAGTGACAAAACAAGTATGGCTTACTAGTTCCATGCAAGATTCAAATTTTCACGTTCAAGAAATTAAAGAGCTCCATGCAGAAACTAAATTATATTATAGTTACGTAATTAATCTATATATTATTAAAAAGAGAGGACAAAGCCTATATATTAAGTCAAGTGGCATCCCAAAAATAAGCCACGTGGTAGTTTAGGACAAAAAATGGTTAGGGTAGTTATTAGTTACTGACTACTATTTTTAATTTGCTTTTAACATTTTTAAAATTAAATTCAAATTTTGACAGATTGTTTACAATATTCAGTTTTTCTTTTTAAAAAATATATAAAATTTATGTAACATGAGTTTGACTCCTAATATGCTGCTAAAAGTGAATTGAACTTTTTATTCTTCATTAAAAGATTTTGTTTTAGACAAAATCGTCTTTTCACTATTTTTTTGTTAATATCTAAGAGTTGTAAATTAATTAAATATATTTATAATAAAATTTTTATTGTTTGAATTCATTCAAATTAAGTCCTTAAATTTCCTTGTTTGAATTATATACCATAAAACTACGTAATATACCATATTTATAAGGAAAAAAAATATCAACATTACGTTAGGATTTCCTTTTTACTTTAAATTATAATTAAATAACTATTTAATAAAATTTCAAAACAACAAAGTCACGTTATAATTGTAAGAAAATAAAGTCACGTTAGCAAAGTCATATAACTATTAAATAAAATTGTAATTATATTTTAAGTTATTTTATTATTACAAAGGAAAAATCAACTAAAATTTTGGTAATTAGACTTTTCCTTAAACTATTAGGTAATTCTAAATTTTGTTGAGAAAAGTGATTTGAACTTTTTACTCTTCATTAAAAACTCTTCTTTAGACAAAAATTTCTTTTCACTATTTTTTAAAATTTATTATTTAATTATTTTTTATTATATTAACTAGATATTCTAAAATATATGAGACTCCTAAAATATATGGTAGGAGAATTAATTAATATTTTTCTTTCTACTAGATTTCTAAAAATATATGGGACTCCTAAAATATGTGTTGGAATTAATTAATTTTTGTTTCTACTGTTCAATTAGAAAAATACTCCTAAAATAGGACTCTATTAAGAAAATACTTTTACAAATATTGAGATCTACGTTAAACTAGAGAACAAACCGATTTGCCTATTGGGGAATATGATTGATGCTTATTTAACTTGATTCACTTGGATGTCTAGATGGTGGATGCTTGACTTTCTAATCCTCAACATCTTCACTATTTTTGTCAGCATAATAGAATTCAACATGTATATATATATATATATATATATATATATATATATATGTTATTTGTTTTCATTCAAAATCATTCTAAGGACAAAATTTTTGCTTAGACAAGAATTAGTTGGATCAGAATCGAAGCTTTGTGATCACTATTATATTTATTTTATAGTTTAAAGGTCGTAGATGAATGTCGGTTGACTTTGAAGAATTTCTTGTGTAAAGGTTAAGTTTAGTTGTATTGTTTTGATAACTTTATTATCTTATTGTTTTATTTTAATTTACAAATGTTAGATACATGTGGGTCGACTTTGAAATATTTTTTAGATAAAGGTTAGGTTTAGGTTTAGTTTAGTTGTATTATTTTGATATTTCTATTATCGTATTATTTTTCTTATTGTTTACAGGTGGTAGATGAATGTCGCATGACTTTGAAAAAGTTGTGTCGCATGACTTTGAAAAAGTTTTGTGTTTAAAGATTAGATTTAATTGTATTATTTTGATGTCCCTATTTTATATTATTTTGTTGCAATTTACAGATGCTTAAGCCATGTAATTTCTTTGTATTGGAAGTTTAAGTTTTTTAACGGAACAAATTCAATTATTTTTTATATTAAATTTTACGAAAAGTCCATAGTAAAATTTCATGAACTTTATAAAACCTACGCCATAAAATATGGCTTTTTGATTGTTTAGTTGAGGCAAGAAATTAGAATATTTAATATTTTTAAATTAATTAAAATTGAATTTCTACAATTTTGTTAACCTAATATTTTAGGTCAAATTTACAAGAAATACATGGTGGCTCATTGCTAGTGGAAGGTGGAAGGTGGAAGGTGGAAGGTGGAAGGTAACTCGTGGAATTAATTAAGTTGCACGGAAGCTGGCAGATAAAAAATTAAATAAAAGAAACACATGCTTTTCTATTTCTATTTTTTCTTCTTATATTTTTATTTCGAAATAGTGGTATAAAATGTGTATATTTAGCTTCCGCAAACTCCATTTGATGGGAGTTTACTGAATTTATTGTTGTTTATTGTATTTTAATTTTGATTCAAGCCTCCTTGTATGTCCATAAATTTTGAATTATAAACGACTCTTTTAATTTAGGCTTACTAATTGTTGAGTTTGAAAGCAAATTAAGTGCGATATTTGTTACTTATAAATTTGTATCAGATTTGGATTCTAATCCTCATCCACATCTTGAAGCTAAAGAACATGCAAATAACACAAACAAATAGTGCCTTCTTTTAACCACTATTTCTTGCCAATATAATATGAAGGGTTTATGTAACTCCTAACTTTTGTTTGCATCAACTGAGGATTGGGATTCACATACAAGTGTAAACACCTAATTTTTGACCAAAATCTAATGTTTTACGTCATTTTTAGTGTTTAATATATATATGTATTTTATTTTTAGGTCTAAGTTAGATGTTTCAATTTTATCTTAGTTTAAAAATTTTGAAAACTACAAAAATAGAGTCACATTTTAAATAAGTTTCATTTTTAGTTTTTATTTATTTATTTATTTATTTATTTTTAGAAAAAAAATAAAAAAAATTGTTTCTTCTTTCAATTTTAATAAAGAATGGTGTGATATTTCTTAATCATATTCCCAAGACTAGTTATTAGCTTATGTTATACTTTATTAATTTTTAAGTATTTTTATCTTATTAATAATAATAATAATAAAAAAAAAAAAAAAAAAAAAAAAAAAAAAAAACCTAAACTACCCAAACCCCCCCCAATTCCCCCCCCCTAATTGGCCTCTCCCCCCCCCCCCCCCCCCCCCCACACACACACGACACATGCACTAATACAACTACATGCACACATGCACACATACTACCTATATATAATATACCTAAGACAACTACATATATATTTTTAAAACACACACACACCAACACACGGCAAGAAAAAGAAAAAGAAATCAGAAAGAAAACAACGGAAGAAAGAAACAAAAAAAAAAAAAAAAGAAGAAAAACGGAAGAGAAAAAGAAAGAAAAAAAAGGGAAAAAAATCAAAGGAGAGGAAAAGAGGCGATAGGTTGAGTTTCAGGTTTCCCGTTTGAGTTTTTGGTTCAGCGTAAAAGCTTTCTCGCTTAGTTTAATTCGTCACACAGGTTCTTATTCAATTTTGTATTATGTTCTTTTTATATAAGTTTTCTTACGAAATTTTAAGTGAGATAATTTTTAAGTTTTAAATTAATTAGTTGGTGTTGAAAGTTAAAAGTAAATAATAATATTGTAAAATAAAATTGTATAGTTAAATTTAGTTAGATTTTGCTATGTTATTAAATATATATGCTAAAAATAAAACTGTGTATGATAAAGTTTTCTACACACGTCGTTCTTAACAATAATGAGTATGATTTTGCTTTGGAGGTTGGAATTAGTGGTTATTATTTGTGTTCATAAGTTGGTTGAATAATAAAAGAGTGTAATAGTGCATAAGCTTGTTCACACAATGTTGCTTTATTTTATTTATTTATTTTTCTTGTAAGTTTATTATGAATTCGGATTTCGTTTTATAGTTGATTGACGTTAAGCAAATGTAAGAGTTTTTTTTTCGTTTCGTAGAAAAAAAAGAATAAAAATAATAATAATAATAATAAAGTTGCTTCGATCACTGTTTCACGCAACGTTAATTTACTCAACATGGATGATTAAGGGTTTCGTCACATGTCTATTTTCTTTTAGTTGATATGGAACCATACTTTTCAATTTGTTTTATACTCCTATTAGGTTTTTTTGTTGGAAAGCTTTTTTTTCTAGATTATATTAAAATCACAAATTAGTTTTTGACGTGAGATAAAATAGAATGGGTTGCGGGATTTATTCAAGACCCATTGTGTGAAAAGACAAGAGGAAAAAATTCATTGTAAGGGAGTGAATTCATAAAAATGGATTAAATTCTTAACCTCTAAATAAATTAAGTTTTAATATACAAGTGAAAGTTAACGATGAAGTTGGAAAGCCCTGCTACCGACCATTCGTTATAATAAATTAACCTACCATTTAAAGCCGATTGAATTGGGTTGGGTAGGTTTTAAATCCATTAGGTGCTTATTTAGATTAGAAAATAGGGACGACTCATAAATGCCATAAAAGCGCGAGAAACGTGCCAAACATTGTGGTGAGGTTGAAAAGTACTGCTATCGGTAAGCCGCACGTCAATATAACAAATAATTTCGAAATAAATTAAAAGCGGGAGGCAAACAACTTTTAGGTTAACAAATATTATAAATCCTAAAAAAAAAAAGGGGGAGTTTAATTTAAGTCGGACGTAAGTCATTAAAGCGACCGTGCTAGAACCACGGGACTCGAGGGGTGCCTAACACCTTCCCCTCGGTCAACAGAATTCCTTATCCGAATTTCTAGTTCGCAGATCGAAAGATAACAAATTAAAGAGTCATTTTCTTTTTGAATAGGAATTCAATAAGGTGACTTGGAACACCCAAACTCAATTCCAAGTGGCGACTCTGTAAATAAAATAATCCCTTTTCAAAACGTCACCATAATTGGAAAGACCCATTTTCTCCAAAACCAACTCCCTAGCGGGGGTCGGACGCGGTAAAAAAGAGGGGTGTGACAATAAGTTTGGATCTATGATTAGCCAATCAATAGAGATTATTAAATAAAGAGTTATGTTTATCGATAACGAGATTATTAAATAAACAGCTATGTTTATCGATAACTAGAACACATGCGATTATCCTTTTCATTCTTAAAGTATTTTAGATGAAACAACGATAGACTTTGAATAATAGCGTTATCATAAAAATTTCATAAAAGAGAAAAAGTGACAAAAAAAAAAAACATAAACCAGCTAATTTTTTTTTGTTAAAAAATTTATGTGAGATACAATAAATAATAACATATTTGAGATACAATATTTATTTGTACTATTTAAATAGCTTTGGTGCTTATTTCAACATTAGTTACTGCTTTTTAGTAATTTTATTCCTTTTTTATATAATTTTATTAATTGACGTTAGACACACGTGCAAAGCACTATACTAGTATATAGGAGAAACATAGAGGGGGTGATGTGGCACCTCTCTATGGCCTCCATTGCTATTTATCTATTTTCTCCTTTTTTTGATATTTTTTATTTTTTCTTATTTATAAATGAAAGAGTTAATAATATTCTACACTATTTATTGAGTATTATTAATAATTGGTGTAGTTAAGCTAATGGAGAATTGAAAAACCCCGTTATCTTTTAATTTTGTCCATCATACCTTAAGAGTGGTTTAAAATCTTGTCCTCTCACACATTTAAGAGTGACTTTAAGTTTTTCTCCTTTTTTGTTATTTGAAGAGATTCAGCTTTCTCTCATGCACCAAATAATGCTCCATATCTATAAATTTAAGATCTTTATATGCTATTTCTACCACCATCTTCATACCTCATTCATGGTGTAATTATCACTACATTTTTTTCATATTAAGATTTTTCTATTTTTCATAAGACAATAAACTTCTTCTTTTTGAGGTTTTTGTCTATCATATTTAAAATTTGTCCATCATCAATAAGAAGCATGCGAGTGTCCATCATTAGTAAGAAGCATTCTCGCATGATGCTTAACATACCTTTGATTCTTAAGAATTTTAAATCACTTTCAAGTTTGTCCACTAGTAACACGCATTCTCGCATGATTCTCGCATTTCTGTACTCAAGAAGATGGGCGAGTTCGATTTGAGTGTTCATTGATCCAATGGATCTATATGCTTCGGAGTTCGGAGTATTGAAACGAGGTGCAACGTATTTTGATCAACACACCTTTTTTAGATATAGAGGATTTAAATGCAGTTCCTTCGTAAGATCATTGCTTTCACGAATGTAATTACAAAATAATGTTTAAGAAAATGGACTAGCCTAAAATGTTAGCAACTAAATTTTAGAAGCTATATATATTGATATATTAAAAGCTTTCTTTGCCTTGTGTTATAAATAATATAGATTTTATAGGAGTTTTTATGATTAGACTTATATTTTTTTGTTTCTTTTCCGTCTTTTGGAATGAAAAGCTACAAATTATATACTTTCTTTCATCATTTTATTTTCCAACTTCTTTTTGATATGATATAAGTTACATTATGTCATTATTAAAAGAAATCTCTTAAATTCTTAACAATCTCACTTAAATTCAAGAAATCACTTATTACCTTTATTCCTTTTTAGTTGTGAATTAAGTTTTGCACAATAAATAGTTAGGAGTGTAGTTTAACTACTATAAATCTTTATTAATCTTTAATTTTGTCCCTCTGAACACTAAAATAATTATTTTTTTAAATTAATAAGTATTTAGAAACATCTTTTAATTAAAATATACAACAATTAAAAAGAAACGGGGGAAATGTCCTATGAAAATTTCCCTTTTCATTTTAGATGTTACAATTAATTCGCTATTGGTGAAAAGAACTAAAAACTATTAGACAAAATAAAGTGATAGACCATAACACCATCTCAAAAGTTATCAAACATAAGTATTAAAAATTATTATGATAATAAAAATAGAAAATGAGAGGACTCATGCAACTCTTTTATTATGGACTATAACGTTTACTTGAGACTGGGAGTACAGTATCTATAAATATTATTTATGACATAATTAATACGTATCTTATTTATGATAAAATAATTAAATAATAACGAATAAGATGAAAGGACTTATGCAAATTTCTAATAATAGTAGACGAGAGGATTTATATAAGACAAACAATTCTTTATTTATGTATAGAGGTTACTTAGTACAGTAATTATAAATATTTTTATTTACATAATTAACATTTTATCTATGAACACCTAAATAAAAATGGATAAGACAAGAATTTACGTAAATTCTCTATTACTAATAAATATTATCATTTATAACAATTAAGTAATATTTATAAATATTTAAATATGAATAAGAAGTCAAAAAATTGCGTATCCTTCTTCCCAATAACTCATCTTCATTTAATTGTATGATTTCTCATAACTTTACCATTATAAAAAGTATTATGTATAGTATATAAATTCAATCAATTCTTAATTATTACGCAAATCGTGGATCTGTTCACTAGTTAAGTAAGTAATAAACAAATACAGTAATTAAACTACATCAGTGAGCTTAATATTCCAGACACAATGGCCTTGAGCTTCGAGATGATTAACTGGCAACGTCATGGAGAAATATTGTTAAGATCATTGAGAATACACAATGTCCTATTTCTAACTAACTAACTATATATGTGTATATATATATACTAGTTTATTATACGTGCTTTACACGTATATATTACGTCAATACAAAGTTATATCTTTTATAATACTTATATAATTTAGTTAAGCTATAAGTACTACAGAGAGAAGTGATAATTTTTTTCACTTAAAATACTTAAAAAAATAATTACTTGGTCAAAACTTAATAAATATAAAAAGGATTCCCTAAATCTAAATGAGGTCAAAGTGCTACTATATAACTTTCAGAATTGATACATTACGATAGTTTTTTTTTATTATTATTAGTACTATTATGTTAACTATTTTCTTTTCCTACCAAAAATATTGCCATCGCAAGTAACAGAGGAGAATAATCAAATTGAGGTATGCTTTGAAAAATAATTATTGTGATAATGTGTTTTAACCCTTTAACCTTTGATTTTAACAAAAACCTGATGCTTGAATGTCAAAAATAATTTCAAATTGTAAATGGTCCATTGCGAGAAATCATCTATCACAACAGAACCCAATAATATATATTCTAACCTTTTTCTTTTTCTTTTCTAGCTTTTCAAGTCAATTATTTTTCTTTTGATGCTATGTAGTCTATATTAAATAATCAAAAGACAATCTAAAAGCAAGCTCAATAAAAAGAATCACAATGTGCATCACAAATAAGATAGAAAAATTACAAATTATTACCTTCGATTTAAAATTTTTCACTGTCTCATTTAATTTATCCTCCAGCTCAGACTATAAATAACTTCAATTCACAGTAAAATAAGTACAAAACCTTCAAATTTTCAAAAACAAAATCAGCGAGTATACAAAATAAAGCTCACCATGGAATTCTGCCAAAGCTTTGTGAAAAAAATTAACAAATATTAACTTTATATGGTGAACTTTTAACTGTTTAAATATTTAAGTTAGTTTTCTTTTTCCTTATACATTTTAAGAGTCCTGTTCTAATTTTTCTTCCCATCTATTTTAGGAGAATACATTAATTTTTCTAATATTTCTTTCCATTTATTTTCCTCTATCATAATTACCCAAATTTAAATACACTCCTAAATCTAAATGGAGTTGAAAGTATAGAATTTTTTAGAAATAAAAAAAATTGAAAGTACACTTGAAATACATAGTATCCTTTTTCATGTCAAATTCCAAAATATAAGGTAGTAATTAAATAGTTATGACTTGTTCTTTTGCTCCTTCCTTCTTTTAACATGTAATTTCTAAAATTTAGGAGTTTATTTAGGAGTATATATAGTAATAAAATATAAGTATTCCTCTGTTTGTTTAAAAAATCTAAAATAAGCTAAGTGGTATATTTAGGAGTTTACTTAATTTAAAAAGAAAATATTTAATAACTAAAATTTTTAATTAATTATACTAAAGATGAAAAGACGATTTTGTCTATTACAAAGTTCTTTAATGAAGGGTAAAAAGTTCGAATCACTTTTCTAATGGTCTTCACACTTTTAATATTATGTATATATATATATATATATATAATATTAAAAGTGTGAAAATCCTTAGAAAAGTTAGAAGAACTTTAGAGTGATTTTTGCCCTTCAACAATAATCTCTGATTTAGACAAAATTGTCTTTTCACTATTTTTCTAATAATAAAAATTAGACACATTAAAAAACTACAAAAGTTCCTTTCAATCCATATTTGATTTGGATTTGGAGTTAAGAATCGGAGTGATGCATAAATATATTTTTGTTAAGGATTTCCTTGAATTAAAGTCTACCAAAATCAAACAAAGTAAATACAAAAGTAAGAATTGAAGTGCGTATTGGAATCAAGCCTATAATAGATAAAATAATATTTAACACTTATAAATTAATTAACATTTTATCTTATACTATAATAGATAAAAATAATATTTAACACTTATAAATCAATTAACATTTTATCTAATATAAACTAAAACTTCTCTAAATCCTATTTAAGGAGTAATATATCAACTTGATGATTTGCTTTGGTTAAGGTTGCTCAACCCGGAGATCTGTTAGAGTTTTTGCCTAATTTTCTTACCAAAATTAAGTTTTACTTTTTTTGAAAGAAAAAGAGAAGTAAAACCATAATTGCTTTTATTTTTTCTGAAAGAAAAATATAAACCTTTTTCATATTTGGCGAAGCGGTTTCTTGGAGGAAAGATTCTTAAACTCTATAAATAGAAAACCCTTCCTTCTCATACCACAACATAATAACATCCACAATATAATCTTTAGAGAGTCTTTGTTTAAGGAGAGATTTCTCCCAATAGGTTTTAAGTTTTCAAATATTATTTTCAATAGGTAGGTCGTTTGATTGGTTTAAGTTTTCAAATATTATTTTCAATAAGTAGGTTGTTTGACCAAATCACATCAATAATATATTTTTAGTATATTTTTTCTTTGTCGTCTGAATTATCACCACGATGGTTTGCAACTAATAGCTTCCGCATGATGCTCTCTCGATTTCGAACCCAACAAGATCATGTTGTACATCTTTTAGATCTGAATCTAGTAAAATTATGCCTGAAGTTGAATGATTTTTACGTTTTTTTTTTTGTTGTTTGTTGTAATGGATTTCCTTCATTTTTTGTCATTCGGAATTTCCATGATTACATACGTATTTATCTATTGAAAATAGTGTTTGGTTTGTTTCATAGCCGAATTTAAGATAAAAGAGTTGAGAGGATTTTTTTTTTTTCAATTCTGCATTATCGTGAAATTTATTTGAGCAAAAACTACTACAAGTAGTAGTTTTTGATTAAAAGTTAATTGCATTATTGCTTATGATTTCAACAATTACTGTGTTTTGACAAATGTGAATATGGTCAATTACCATGTGTAAAATAGGTTGACCATGTGGCTGCTCTCTATGTAATTGATCTATAGATCGCAATGAATATAGAAGTTTTAACATTTTTATTATTGTTTTTATTTGCTAATTTTTAGTAAATTATAATTTATTTTGGTTAGTAAATTTTATTTGATTTTATTGTGTTGTAATCTATAAAATACACACTTTGATGTTTTTTCCCTTAACGATGAATTAATGTTTTCGATGGAAAATTGAACAGGTACACAATTTCTTTATTCATAATTTGATTAACTTTTCAAAATTATAAATTATTGTATGGAGTAACATACAATTTATATATATAGTTACACAAAAGCATCTCTTTATTGTTTGATATGAAGCAACAACTTCAACAATCAGGTTCTACAATATATTTTTTTAATTTTTAATTTTAATTTACATTTAAAAGTATATTTCTAACTTATAGTTATATAAATTAATGTGTCGATAAAGATAAATGAATTAGTTGCATTCTCAAAAATTTGGGTTTATTAATTAAAGATAGTTTCATTTTCCTCTTCAGTCATAATCCATAACTTAATTATTCTCCTTCCCCCTTTCCTTTTAGTTGTCATAGCTTATTTTGTAGAGGCAAACGATATAAACTTTGACCAATATTTTAAAATATAATTTTTCATGATATTGATATGAAAAAAATTGTAACTTATAATACCTTTTATATATTTTAGATATCTAATTTTAATTTTAAAGTATCAAATTAATTTAATACGGTTTAGCTTTAATAATTAGTCAAGTTGACTCTCGAAAAATAAATGTGACAATTATAAAGGAACGAAGGGACTTATCAAATAAGCAAAATGTTTCTCTTACGTGATTCATTTGAATTTAACTTTTAAAAGTATACATAACTTTTAAAATTATTTTTTATTGATGGTTAGGAACTTATCAAATAAAAATGTATTAAACCATGTAGATTGTAATAGCTTCATATTAATACTGTGAAGATTTGTGTTGACATGTTATAAGTCATTGTACAAGTCATAATTTATAACTTTTAAAACTTTATGATGTAGTAAGATACTATATTAATTGTTTTAATTATGTTAATTGCTAAAAATTAACATGTGGGTTCTTCTCGTATAATAATTTCTCATGTGTTTTCTTTAATTGAAATCTTTTCGATCAAAAAATCTAACATGATATACACGTGCAAAGTACGTACACTACACTATATATATATATATATATATATATATATATATATATATATATATATATATATATATATACTCATAATAAAGCCTATTAATTGTCAATTATTGACCAGCAAGTATGGCTGTCAAGTGGGCTGGGCCGGACCAACCCGGAATCGGCCTGTGTTATTTAACCGGGTTGAGGGCCGGGTCGGGGCCGGGTTGGGGTCTAAGTGGGCCGGGCCGGGCCTAGCCCAATAGTAAAAAAATCAAAAACCACCCTAACCCAGCCCACATAACCCAACCCGGTCAAACCCACCTAAACCCGGTAAAATCCAATTAAAAAAAGGGTCAAACCCGGTCAAAAATATAATTTTTTTTTTCCAATATACATTATATATACCCACCTATATACATTATAAATACGTTAAACAATATATATACACTATATATATAGTATATACTACATTAGAATTTAAAAAATATATACACATATACACAATTACACATATATACGCACCATCCAAATATATATGTACTACTTTAAACTTTAAAGTTTAAATAAAATATACTACAACATATATACATTAAATATACACGTCTATAGAAGATCTATTCACATATATACACTCTAATCTATGTATATGTAATACTTTAAATGAAATATACTATAATATATATACATTACAATATATATTTGTATAGTTATATACAAATTTATAAGACATATACACATGTATACGTTAAATATACACGTATATAGAAGATCTATTCACATATATACACTCTATTCTATGTATATGTAATACTTTAAATGAAATATACTATAAAGTTATACATTACAATATATTTATTTATATAGTTATATACTAATTTATAAAACATATACACATGTATACGTTAAATATACACGTCTATAGAAGATCTATTCACATATATACACTCTA
>NC_061113.1:2405922-2407802 GCF_002878395.1 Capsicum annuum | reverse complement strand
AAGATCTATTCACATATATACACTCTATTCTATGTATATGTAATACTTTAAATGAAATATACTACAATATATATACATTACAATATATATTTGTATAGTTATATACTAATTTATAAAATATATACCTATGTATACGTTAAATATACACATTTATAGAAGATCTATTCACATACATACACTTTATTCTATGTATATGTAATACTTTAAATGAGATATACTACATTATATATATACATTACAATATATATTTGTATAGTTATATACTAATTTATAAATCATATACACATGTATACGTTAAATATACACGTCTATAGAAGATCTGTTTACATATATACACTCTATTCTATGTATATGTAATACTTTAAATGAGATATATTACAATATGAGATCTGTTCACATATGTTCGGGCCGGGCTTGGTTAAGCGTGTCGGGCCGGTTTCGGGTCCAATACTAATTTTTTTTTAAAAAGCCCTGGCCCGGTCCACTTAACCCAACCCGGTCAAATCTACCTAAACCCAGTCAAACCCGATAAAAAATACAAAAAAAAAAACAACAATCCTATATAAATATACACTATATATTCCCACATATATATATTTTAAATACGTTAAACAATATTTATACAATATATATATAATTATAGTATATACTACATTAAATGATTAAAAATAAAAAAATAAATACACATATACACAATTACACATATATACATACCAATCAATATATACTTACTACTTTAAATAAAAAATACTATAAATCTACAATATATACACACACTATATAGTATGTATATAGTTATATATACTAATTTATAGAAGATATACACATGTATACGTAAAATATATACGTATATGGAAGATATATACCATATATACATACCAATCAATATATACTTACTACTTTAAATAAGATATACTATAAATCTACAATACACACACACACACACACTATATAGTATATATATAGTTATATTAGATTTATAAAAGATATACACATGTATACATGAAATATATACGTCTATGAAAGATATATACACATATATAAATACCAATCAATATATACTTACTACTTTAAATAAGATATACTATAAATCTACAATATATACACAAACACTATATAGTATGTATATAGTTATATATACTAATTCATAAAAGATATACACATGTATACGTGAAATATATACGTCTATGGAAGATATATACTCATATATTCATACCAATCAATATATACTTATTACTTTAAATAAGATATACTATAAATCTACAATATATACGCACACTATATAGTATATATATAGTTATATTTAATTTATAAAAGATATACACATGTATACATGAAATATATATGTCTATGGAAGATATATACATATATATACATACCAATCAATATATACTTACTACTTTAAATAAGATTACTACTTTAAATAAGATATACTATAAATCTACAATATATACACACACTATATAGTACAATTATTAGAAGCAGGACTCAACCAGCAGACAAATGTAAGCAAGACGGATGCAAAAACATAGACTCTGACTCAGAGTTCTCCATCTCCTAAAAAATGGATGAGAAGGGTGTGCATTTCCCACTAAATGCTCAGAAATCCACTGTACCGGATGTTGGTACAGCTAGTCCGATTCAAACGGTGACCGGTAAAGACAAATCAAACCCGTTAACGGCTGTCACTTTGCCAAAAAGTGAAGATGAAGGTGTTCTTCATCAAAAAATAAGTTAACAAGATCAGGAAATAAGATTTTAAAGAAGACTTTAATATCTAAAAGAAAAAATGAAACAATAGAGACTATAATTAAATAGACTTTAGAGAGATTTTTCAGCAACCAGACACAAGATAAACATATGAATGGACAGCCAGACGG
>NC_061113.1:2320523-2402922 GCF_002878395.1 Capsicum annuum | reverse complement strand
ATCATTTCGTTAAGTTCTTGGTTCTGCTCCATATTAGGTTGTCTTCTGCATATTCTAGATAATATATTATTATTTCCTATTCTATTCTCCGAAAAACTTATTCTTTGTCTTTCTTCTCCTTGTCTTTCATTATTTTCGATGGTTGTCCGTCTATTTGATAGAAAGTCCATTTTTGTGGTTTTCTTATTATATTTTTTCGTTCTTGTTTAGGAGTTAATTCAATTCGTTTTAATTGGTTAATAAGTTCGAGTATTTCAAAGTTATTTTTTGGTTGGACTTCTTTATTTTTTATTAAGATGTCTATTTTCTTATGTAGTTATATTTAAACTTGATTGTAAATTGATAATGTATTAAATTTAAAACAATTTTTTTAATTTAAAGTTTTAAAGAAGAAATTCAATTTAAAATAAATTGTTAAATGAGAAAAATTACAAAGTAAGGAAACCCTTACATACATTACATTACCACAAAGTTAATTCAAAGACAATATATGTTGACCAAGACTTGTTGCAAGTTGCAACCGTTACAAGACTAAGTAAACAAAACACAAACTAAAACAGTAATTTTGCTAGAGGAAAGTGAATAGTAGGGACTATTCATAACTTTCCTTTATTTTCACACCAATACAAATACATATACGTCTTAATTATCGACCTTCATATATATAGACTTAAAAAGGCATTTTCAGAAAGCGCTTCCCCAATATGTAATAGCGTGATTAAAGAGGAGGCCGCGGATTTCTGATCCAAATTTTAGACACAACAGTAGCCACAAAGGCCATAGCAACTATTGCAATAGTTACAATATATAACTTGGCCAATTCTGAAAATTCTACCAAGATTTCTCAGTAAATGGTGCCCATGGAAAAACACTCCCTTAGCTTCAACAGTGTTGTTTCCATTCATCATTGCTGCATCAAAAAATATTATGTATGGAATATCGTATTAATCAGTGGCAGAATCAAGAATTTATAACGATACCTATAAAGTATTTGAACATATAATATAATAAATTTTGAACACCCTTTTACCATTATATACTAAAATCCTCTATTATCTCATGAGAATTCAACAGTTCATATGTAATCTTTTTAGTATATATACACTAGATATATCGAATAGTCTTGAGTTTTTTGCATGTTCTTTTCATTATAGTTTGACTCCTGCAAGTGAATATTTTGGCTCCGCCAATGCTAATATTGTTTATAGATTAATAACCTAAAAATATATTTTTCAGAGCATTCGAAAGGAACAAAGTTAAAGAAAGTAAAAACTTAATTTTCTTTAGTAATTTTCCTATAAATTTGAAAATAATTAATAGATGGAGGAAGTAAATAAACCTTGGGTCAGTGGAGCAGGTGCCTCAGAATTCATCTCCCTAGCAACAATTTGTGAGGATGCCATTAGTAGAATAACCAAAGAAAGGCACACAAAAATATTATTTTTGGAAGCCATTTTGATTAGCAAATTAAACTATTTGGAATTTCAAGTTTTTCTTTTTTGTTGATGAAAAAAGACATGCATTTCTCCTCTATTTATAGACTTCAATTATGCTTCATGCAACAATCAGAAAAAAGTGGGAAAATGTTTAGGGCTTACTTTGAATTCTCCAATAAAAAAAAAGATATCATGAAGACCTTTTTCTTTTGGGGTCAAAAAGATGGAAGACTTGCTTTAACCAAACATATAGTATAGTATTGTAAGAGGATATGTAGGCCGAGGTCGGATACTAAGGTAGAAGGTTAGTAGGTAACTGAGCATTGTTTAATTTTTATTATTATTATTACTCTCCTATCAATCAAATCTATTTTTACTTCTTGTTTTCTTTCTTTTGCTTATTTTATTATTTGTTATTGTCACTATTCTCTTCCGCGTTATTGTTAGCATGACTGCTTCAATAACTGTATTTTATTTCAATACTTGATGTTGATATGCATTACTTGTGTTGAATGTCTATCAAAAATAACCACTCTGTCATTACAAAGTAAAGGATGCATACACATTACCTTCTTCACACTTCACTTGTGGAATTGCGTGCTGGATAAATTGTTGTTGTATGTATGTATTATCAGAAGAGTACATTTTATTTGGTACACTGGTCTTTTGTGGAAATACTTTTTGACACAATTTTGGTTTATATATTTAAGTGGAAAAATTTAATTACTTTTAAAAACTTAAGCTTTACTTTGTTCATTATTTTTGGTTTGACACTCATTTGATTTACGGAATGTAAAACAATTCTTCATACTTGTTTTGTAGAGTAATTTCTTTACCCATATAAAATAATTGAGGCTGTTAGCTAAAGCTATTGAGTTCGGGTGAATTTTTCTCTATAAATGATTAGGACTTTTTAATCAATGTTTAATTATATGTTTTGAATTCGAGTTCATATCATCATGTAGACGTGAGAGAGAAGCCAATTTTAACAACTAAAGATTTCAAATTAAACTTTGGCCTTTTTGTGGAACCTCGTAAAAGATAAAACCCCACTTTATTAATTTAATATGCAGAAACTAAGATTAAATAAATGAGCTAAAGCTTTCTAAAGGTTAAATTTTAACAACCAATTAGCTCTAATTTCTGGTCAAGTCAATAGTAAAGCATTATATAACTTTTTGAAAGTTTAATTTACTGAAAGACAAGGGGCAAATCACTGAAAATTTCTTTGAATGCTTCGGTTGTATAGGAAATCTAAATTAATCAAGCGATTATGACTTATTATTTTGGGATAATATCCATGAAAATACCCGAAGTTTAAGTAAATTTTCAGTGGAGTATATTGAACTTTGCGGGGGTCCTATTAACCCCCTATACTTTTTTAATTGGAATTAATTCCCTCCCGTACTTTTTTAAAGTGGAATTCATCCCTCTCAAAATGTATACCCAGTTTTTTCGGTGGAAAGTGTGGTACACGTGCCGTTTCTACTCCATTTTATCACTTTTCAACATTTTTTCATAATTACAACAATATTAAATATTCCAAATGATTCCATTGAATTTATGAAGAAAGTTTTTTCAAATAATTGAATGGAATCTTCCATTAATTTTCCATTGAAACTCGGAAGATTCAATTAGCGAGTTTCATTAATGGAAGATTTAATGAAACTCGCTAATTGAATGGAACTCGCTAATTAATGAAACTCGAAAGATTCAAAAAATTTAATTTCATGATTCAATTTTCATTAATGGAACTCGAAAGATTCGGAAATTTAATTTCATGTATGAAGCTATTCAATCTTCCATTAATGGAACTCGGAAGATTCGAAAAATTCATTAATGGAACTCGAAAGATTCAAAAAATTTAATTTCATGTATGAAGCTATTCAATCTTCCGTTAATGGAACTTGGAAGATTCAATTTTCATTAATGGAACTCGGAATTAAATTAGCGAGTTTTCGAGTTTGAATCTTCCGAATCATCCATTGAGTTTCAAGTAGCGAGTTACATTAAATTATAACCATTGAGTTCCATTAAATTTCAATTCAACAATGGAGCAACCATTGTTAAAGAAAAGAAAGAAAGAAGAATGAAAAAATAAATAAAAATATAAAGTTATAAATAATTATAAAATTAAGGGGTTGTTTGGCCAAAAAAAAAAAAAAGAGTTTAGAACGTTTTTAACACTGTTCACGCGCTCAATGCGCCTGAATCACACAGGAAAAAAGAGTACACAGGCATCTGGAAATTTAATGGACAAAAATGATTACATCATCTGGAAATCAGCTGCCGATGGAATTTTTTCCAACAAAGAAGCCTGGAACAACATCAGAGTACACAGGCAACTTGACCAGATGATCAATAGAGTTTGGCATAAAAGCATTCCTTTTAAAATGTCTTTCCTTTCTTGAAGACTTATTAAAAATGAATTGCCATTTGCTAACAATTCAGTTTGCAGGTTTGTTGATGAGATGCCAACCGATTGTCTTTGTTGTGCAGCTGCAGTAATGAAACTATCCAACATTTCTTTTTTGAGAGTGAAGTTGCACAAACTCTTTGGAAATATAATATTTTGGGAAGCCATTGGGCATCAGCTATATATCAAATTAGAAAACCCGCAAAGATTTTTCTACAAGATTGGTGGAGCGCTCCAACCAAGAATGCTATTCACAAGCGATCCTTCAAATACTTTCGGTCATGATTTTCTAGGAGATGTGGAAGGTCAGATGTGCTTGTAGATACAATAACCAGTCCAGATTCTACCCAAGAAGAATGGAACATCAAATTCTTTGGAACCTCAAATTAGCTGTGAACATATCTTTCCTAATATTAAGATGGAATACCAGTGGAATCAACTTTGCAAAGTGGTCGAGAAACTAAGGTCAAAAGTCACTAGTAGTTTAGTTATTTGGAGCAGGCCTCAAGCGGGAATGATAAAGATCAATACAGATGGAAGATTTATGGAGCAGAACGGCAAGGCAGGCATTGGTGGAGTTGCCAGAGATGGGGATGGGAATATGATCTTTGCGTATGCTGTTCCACTAAAATGCCAAAACCACCATGTGGTTGAAGCTCTGGCAGCAAAGTATGTTGGCTCAATGGATCAAGAACGCTAATCTCAGATATTGTACCATTGAACTTCACTCTAGAATTGTGGCTGATATGTTGAGGAACAAAACATCCAACAATTTGATTCTTAAACCTATTATTGAGGAGATCAGTGTGCTCATCGAGAATAATGACGTGGTTTACACTCATTGTTAAAGAGAAGCTAACATGGTTGTTGACTGCTTAGCAAAATTAGCCACTACATTAGATACTCCTATTATAGCGCAGAATTTGAATCAATTACCTAAGAAGGCCTTACTTGCTGGACGAAAGACAGGTGCCTAGTGAAAGGCTACGGTATGACAAAGCCAATTTTTTGTAAGCTACTTGTATAGGTCATAGTAGTATGGAGAATATGTTCTGCTAGGCATTCTCTTTTTCCTTGGATCACCAGCTATCTCTGATTGTATATATCAAGGGGTAAGGTCTAGTCCCTCCTACCCTTTTGTTCTGAATTCCATAAATGAAACAAGTATTACAACTAAAAAAAAAAAGTAATTTGATATTGAGTAAAGAGTCAAAATCATGCCTAAATTATTTTTTTTTCGAGTTTCATACATGGGCTATCACGTGTGGGCTTCTTGCCTGAGTTGTCACTAATTATTTATCAAAACACACATCAACTATCAATTGTGCACTTTTCCTATATGAAATATTACCATCTTTCAGGTAGAAAATTGAAATAGATATAATCGTTGACAGGGGCAGAGCTACCCTTTGGTGAGGGGGTTCATCCGAATCTCCTTTGGTAGAAAATTATACTATTATTTATACATGGTTAAAATTAATTTTTATGTGTATATAGTAGATGTTGAACCCCCTTTGATTCGTTCGCATGTAATTATTTCTTAACCCCCTTAGTGAAAATCCTGACTCCGCCATTGATAGCTGATGTGTGGTTTGATAAATAGTCGGTAATAGTTAACATATAGGAAACTCCAAAATCCAGATATAGTTCGGATATGAAGCTCAAAAAATCGGAATGCTTTATGTATTTATGAACATTTTACCTCTTTGATATTGAGTTAAATTTTTTTCCTAATCATGAATCAGGAAACATAGAGAGAAGGGAAAGAGTTTAGCAAATGAGAACGAAACTAAACTAAGGGAAACTATTATAATTCCATTGTGAAACAGTAACTAGAACACAAGATGCATGGCTTTTACGCGTAATAGTACTTCACAATAATTATATAGTAAGCTCTAAAGTAGAAAGAGCATTACTATATATTACATATAACTGTTCACACAAAAGTTTTAATTTCTCTAAAGTAGAAAGAGCATTATTTTATATAACATAATTGCCCACACAAAAGTTTTAATTGCTCTGAAGTAGAAAGAACATTACTATATATTACATAACTGGCCACGCAAAAGTTTTGATTACACATATTGATCCACATAATTAATATCAATTGTGTGGTCTGTCTTCAGTCACTTTGTCCATTGCCTCACCTTCGTGGGAGCAACACCTATAACAACCATCGTCATTACGGTGGCAGCAACCGTACTGGCAATATCCTCCCTGTCGAAAACCACCAGGGTTTACACGAGGGTATCTATCACCAGGGTATCCACCACGTCCACCACCGGGGTATCCTCCACCAGGGTATCCACCATGTCCATCACCAGGATAATGGTCTTCATGTACTTCATTCTTGTTTTCAGATCCTTTTGCTGCATCAAATTAACGTGAAATGTGTGAGGTTGAAGAAAAGGTAAGTAGAGATGGAGTCGGAATTTTAAATTAATTTGTGGGTTCTGAATTATTCAGAAAAGGAGCTCACTAAATTTTCTACGCATAATAATATAAAAGTTCTTTATATTGATATGTATTTTAAACGCTTTACGCTGTTAGATAGTTTATATAAGTTAAATGATTTACTTATGCACTGTTTTTCATGATACATGCATGCACAATTATATATATAGTAAGTATCTATTTGATAGCTTTAGGGCATGCACATGAAATGAAAATCTTGGTAAGAGTCATCATGATCTAATTAGTATTAGCGCATGCAATTGCAAGCATGGAACTTAAAGGTACTTGTTTTAGCAACAACAAACATATCCAGTGTGATCCAATAGGATGTTCACATATCTAATGAACTAGCGTAGAGAGGCTATTTGCGATAGACCTCAGTTCAAAAGAACTTAAGATACTAGTTTTAACTATAAGGGGATACAATGTACGCAGATTTTTTCCTATCTTTGTGAGGCAGAGAAATTGTTTCCAATAAATCTCGATTAATAGACATTTAAGGCACTTATCTTAGTGCATCAATAACTTTTCTACATAAAAAAATAGTAGATAAGATATTTAAAATTTTCAAAGAGACAAAGAATAAAAGGAAAACATGATCTTACCATTCTCAGCCAACTCACGCGCCAAAACTTGAGAGCGTATCATTATAAAAATAGCCAAAAGGAGGCCAAGAAACAGAAATGCCTTGGAACCCATCCTTGTCTTGTCAAGCCAAGCCTAGTTATGACACTTGAAATTGAAGGATGAATATAAGGCCAAGAAACCCATCATTGGGCTCTATTTATAGTAAGATTTCAATGCTACTCCTTCCGTTTCAAAATAGTTATCCCTCTTGTTAAAAATATTTGTTTCAATTTAGTTGTTTCATTTATGAAATCTAGAAAATTTTATCATATTTTTTCAAGATTACCTGTATTATTAAATGACTACATAAAGTGTATATACTCACATTCATACTTTCAAAGTATAATTAATAAGACTAATTTAATAAAAATAAGTATTTAGCTAATATTTTTTTAATAAATATATCAAGTCCATGAGGGCGAAATAATATAAAACAAATGAGTTAATTGAAGGGATGGACATTACTTGGAGGTCATGTGAGGGTGCATTTACGGAGCATTTAGTTGGCAAGTTGCTAGAAAGATTATATTTCTTTTACTTTTTATTTTTGACATATGAAGAAAAGATGATTTTTTTTTTCTCTTTTATCGTTAGTATTAATTATTTATTTCTCTAAATTAAAATGTAAACATCATTTAATAGAGGTAAAATGGTAAAGTGATAATATTATTAATTATTTTTCTTGATCAATATATCAAGTCAAATTATCAAAGTAAAACTTAACGGAGGGAGTAGTGAAGTAGTGAATTCGAGGCAACATTAGAATTTTAGTATTACTCTCACCTTCCTAGAATATTTGTTTGATATATTAAAAATAAATATAAAACAATACTTATTTAGTCTGAAAAATTAAAAAATAATTTGCCTATTTTATTTATTTTATTCTTAGTATTAAATACTACTCCCTTCATCACATTTTAGCCGGATACATTTGATTTTACATGATGATTAATAAATTATAAATTGAATGATGAATTTTACTATTTTACCATTTACCCATTTTAGTGGTATTGATTGAGCATAGGTTTAAAATTCTTGTTTATTTTACTAAACTATGTATCAAGTTAAAATAGGTTATTTTTTTTAAAAACGGATGAAGTATATAATTTTGAATGCACAAATAATATAAGGGAGTTTTTTTTTTTGGTTTTCCATCCGGTGTACGGTGCCCGCATTGGAGCCCCCACTAATCCGGATCGCGCGTTGCAGGGCCCATTAAGGTGGCAGCGCTCCCAATAGAGTTTTCTCCATACCCAGGATCGAACCCTCGACCTCTGATTAAGGATGGAACAGCCTCATCCACTGCACCACAACCCATGTTAGTATAAGGGAGTTATATCATCTTAAGGTGGATTGACTAATTATTTGGCAAAGTTAAGTTGGATGATTGGCTAGTTAACCAAATACTTGTTCAAACTTCAAAAATAATTACATAATTAATTTTACTAGTTATGTTACGTAGTATTTTGTCCATTTCAAAGCAAATATATACTTTTTATTTGTGTGGGTTAATTAGCATTTTAATATATATTTTTTAATATTTTAATGCAATTATTTTTGTATCATTATCAGCAACCAAACATTAAGAGTTTGTATTCAATACTAATGCTGTTACTATTTAAATTTAGGGTATTAAGTGGCATATAATTTCTTAAAAATTGTGGAGTTACTGCTCATGTAAAGGCATGCACGTGCATGGCATTATTTGTCATTTTATGCATTTAGTTTTTTTAATTCTCAACCATCATTTTTTTTTTTTAGATTCTTAACTTCTGATTTTTTGTTCTTTCGTTATTCTACTTTTTATGTGTTGTAATTCTTGATTTAAAAGTCATTGATATTTCATCTTACTATCCGCCATTCATTCTTATTCATTGCATGAAAGATTTTCTCTCCTATAAATAAAAGTGGTTTTACATAGTAAAAAAAGAGTTATTAGTTGAAGGGAGGTATTCTTTTTGTGGAGATTTGAACTCAACTCTTTTCCAGAGTTATTCAGTTGTTCTTTGTATTTTGGAAAAGACAAATCAAGAAAATTATTGTCAGACCGATGAAAACATTTGCTGCAATGGGCTTAAATCTCCTTCAAGAGAGTGAGATATCCACACATCAACCAAGAAGAAAATTCTTGTATTTTTTCATTTTTTTTCTTTTCAATTATAATTTTATTGTAATTTCACCCGTAATTTTGTATTTTATTTTAAAATAAAATGGTGTCTTACAAAATCAAGAAGGTATTTAACTCTTCACTATATCAATAAGAACGAGAATATAATTACAGTTTTAGAATCTTAATTGTAACACTCAAAATACTAAATTACAATGAGAAATATTGAAATTATAAGTAACTATAGGATAGAAATAAGAATGAGGATGAAAAACTTGGACTCTACGAAGAAAAATGAGAGAAACTAGATTCTTTACTCAAACACTTTGCATAATCTGCTACTTTCTCACTCCTAATCCTTTTTAATCCGTTTCTATTTATACAAGGATCCCAAATAAAATTCTCCAACATTTTACTTGACTCAATTATCCTAATTGAAATGATCTCATTCACCATTTCTAGCTCATATGTTCTAAAGAGAACTTGGTGTTGTTTTCTATGTTTTTGGATACAAAAATCTGTATTTAGGCACAACAACGGCAACACAAGTTCAAGTCTAAAAACAAGAACACTTATGAAGTTACACAACACCTTCAACACAAGATAAAAAATGATCTATCCAAGAAGTGTGTTATAATTTCAGAAATAAGATGAAACAGAAAGTTAAAGCCAAGTCCTCCGAATTCACAGTGTTCTTAAGGAAATAATTCCCCCCAAGTACCCGAAATTATGAAATTTTCCTCCCAGGTTAAAATGGCTTTCAATCTAACATTAGCGGTACCTCAAATTATTGGATTTGTCGAACTCACTCAACGATTAGATGACCACACAGAGTATTTTAGAAGACAAGAAATGTTTTCAAGTGCAGAAAAATTCTTACTAAACCTGTGGAAAAATGCAGGTTTATATAGCCATTAAGTGCCCCTTCTGAAAGGTGGCAATAGTTCACCGGAAAGGTGTATCCTTTCTGAACAGTCATGTCTGTCCATTCGAAAGAGTGTCTTTTTCGAACAACCACAACCATCCAAACAGTCATACCTTTTCCTGAAATAGTGTGTCTTTTACTCGAAAAGTTGTGCCTCTTTCAAGCAACTTTTCATTTTTCATTCACACCAATTGAATCCAACACTTGATTCATAACATTATGTATAGTATATACTTGTATCTTTACTAGCTCCTTATTGATCTCCCTACACTGATGAATACTTGGATACTTACAAAAATATAAGAAAAGCTCTTATCTTTTTTCTTTAAATTTCTTATCTACAATACGTTTCAATATTATTATTCCTTTAATTTGAGTTTACAACTGAGACAGGAAGATAATCTATGGTAACCTCATGTAAATAAAATATTACATGTTACATGGTTTTTAAGAAACAACAAACCTAGCTGAGTCTAGGTCTTTGGTATGTCAATATTGTGTTATTATTATTATTTTATATTGGTTAAAGGTATCTATATGCATGAATCCAGTTGTGGTAAGGTGAGATACCAGCTGTTTAAAGCTATATTATTTTCCTAGTGGCTATTATTTTATATATTTGGTGTTATCTTGCTAATCATCTTTTGACTCTTTCCTATTCTATTTTGATGAGTTTAGATATACTAATTAATATTTCTAGAATGTTACAGAGGTAGTGTTATTTGTTGAAATCATTTGAATAAGCATATATTACATATCTAAGCCCCAATGAGTCAACTCTTCTCTCTCCATATATTCGATTCCAACCTGAAAAGAAATATAGAGCATTAAAAGATAAGACGATTATAAAGTGTAATTTTAGCTAAGGAGAACACATATTACATTCTAAGGATAAACAATGTAATACTTTAATAGACTTAATAATAGATCTTAATGACAAAATTCAAGAAAAAGATAAAGTTATAATAAGACAATTAGAAGAAATAAAAGTTACTCAAAATAAACATAAAAAGATATTAGAAAAATTAAAACAAAACCTTGACTATTTAAAATCACAAGAATCAGAAATCGATAGAAAACTTCAATACTTAAATACTAAATTAATTTGGAAAAAATACCTATAAAAATAGAAATAGCAAAAGTAATAAAAACTATAGCAGAAAAATCAAAAGAAATAGAAATCAAAACCACTCAACTAGTAACAAAATTGTAGAACAAATAGAGTTAATAAATAAAGAAATTAGGAGAGTTGAAAACAATAATACAAAGATTTGAAGAAATCTTACTTTCATGAGTGAAGAAGAAAATATAAATTACAATAAGGTACTAGCAAGATCAAAAAGCTATCAAAACGAACCAGAAGGATTATCTAAGCATATCCCTTCAAGTCAGACAGATAAAACCTTATTAAAACAAAACAATACTATAATAGAGTTATTGTTAGATTTACATAAAAAAATTAAGGGTAAAGAAGTTCAAAAATATGTTCAAGAACCAGAATTGCATAAAAAGATAGATATCTTAATTAAGGGTAAAGAAGTTCAAGAACCTAAAAATACTGAAATAGACGAACTTATTGCTCAACTAAAAAGGACTGAACTAACTTCTAGACATGAGAAACGAAATACAATTAAAAAATCACAAAAATGAACCTTTTTTCAACTAGACCAAGAACCACCGAAAACGAAAGATAAAGAGTAAGTTTTTCTGATAATAGGATAGAAAATAATAATCTTGTTTCAAGAATATTAAGAAGACAACCAAATATAGGCCAACACCAAGAATTAAATGAAATAATAGACGTAGATAAAGATTTACAAATTTTTCAGCAACATCAATTAAAAGTATTAAATCCCAAGATATTGTACAATGCTAGATATTTTTCCACAGATAATCAGTTATATAGATATTATAGAGAAGAACAAATATCAGCTATAGGAGAAAACTTTACAATTCTAGATTTAGTAAACAATGAATCGTTGAAACATATAAAAAATAATAGAATGGTACTAATGCATATGGGATTAATTGTTATAGGAAAAAAAGGACTAACTAGAAAAAATCTAGGATCTAAAGTATTAATAACAATATATGATTATAGATGGTCAGACATTAAAAAATCAATAATAGGATTAACTAAAGTAAATATGACAAATAATGGAGGAATATTCTATATAAGCCCAGACTTCTTAATGAACTTAAAAGAATTTGAAAAAAATATTAAAATAGGAATTCAAACTAAAAGGTATGAAGAAATGAATAGTGACAATAATTTACTAATGTGTATAGGATTTATAGGAAAATTAACATTGAGTAGTAATATCAAATTTAAATTAAAAGTAAATGACGTAGTCGAAGTAATGGAAAATAAAGAAATAAATTAATAAAATCAATAAAAATAAACCCAGAAGAATACTCAGGTTTAGAATGGAATCTAGAAAAATTTAATAAGCCAAAAATTTTTACACCAGAAGCTCACTTACTATATACTACAAGAAAAGGAGAAACTTCAGTTAGATTTACAGACTATAATTATACTAGTCGAAAAGAATTAGACGATGATGAAACTGAAGCACTATAACGGAACAAGAACTAATGAATGCCGAAATTTTACAAGAAGGATACGAAGTAGACATAGCAATAGAAGAAGCACAAAGGTTAGCTGAAGAATATAGATATATGACATTTAAATGCAAAGGATGTGCAAAAAATAATATGAATATAACGGAATGTATAGAATATTTTAAAACTTGTTTAGAAAGAAATGACAATCTCGGATATAGAAATAGTAGTATAATTTCTGAAAACATAAACGAAGACATAATATCCAAAGTAAGTTATAGAGAACTAGCAGAATTAGAAGCTGCCAGTTCAACGAGTGCTAGTCCGTTTCAACAAACTAATCCTAATCCTCAGACAGAAGATTATAGCACAGGTAATATACCTAGAAGACCAACAGTTAGATTAGATTAGATTCAGATACAGAAATCAGAGGAGATAACATAAAATCGGCAGGTAGAAGAATGCTAATAGAAGAACAAATAAAACTTAAAGAAGGAGGAAGTAAGGGTAAAATATTAAATATAGAAGCACATGATCCAAAAATGTAGGATACAGTAATAGACTTATGGAAAGGAATAGTAGTAGCAGACTATTTAAGACACTATACGAAAACGCATACTGAAACAATGTATAAATAGCTAGAAACTTTTTTAGGGAAATCTGCAAAAGCAACATGGGAAGGTTTTAAGTTAAACTGCCCATATGATTTTCAAGTTTTACTAACAATGGGGCCAAACCCTTATAATTTTACAAATAAAATGCATAATTTATTAACAGGAAAAGACCCAAATAGTGATTTAATAGCATTACAAAGAGATGCAGTAATTAAACTAGAACAATTAAGTATATCAAATTGGTTACATATAAAAAAATTCTTAAAAGACTATTTTTATTACTGTACTGTTAGTGGAAACACGTTTAACGAAGAATTAGAAAAAAAATTATTTAATAAATTATCAGGACCTTTAGGAAGAGAAATAGAATAAAGATGGTATAAAAGAGATGGTGTAGTTGCTACCCCAAATGCTAAATGGACTATAGGACATAGAGTACAACATATAATGGATATCTTAACAGAGAAATGTACTAACATACAGATAAAAAAACAATTAAAGAGAAATGAAATGAATTTCTGTAAATCCATTATATACACAACTCAAAATTATGATAATGATCAAAGAAAACCTAAAAGGTATAAAAAGAAGTATAGTCAAAAACCATATTATAGTAAAAAATATTTCTTGCGCAAATCAAAAGCTAAAAAATCATACCTAAACAGAGAAAGACATGTTAGAAAATATAGAAATGATAGAAATTATAGAAACAAATTAGAATGTTATACATGTGGAAGTACAAACCACCTAGCAAATCTATGCCCTAAAAGAAATAATAATAGAACAAGAAATTCTCAATTAAAAGAAGATTTCCAAAAAACGTTGTTAAATGTAGATGAATATATGTCAGACATAGAAAGTATATATTCTATAGTAAGTTTTGATTTAAATGATAATGTTAAAATCTGATTCTTCGGACTCAGAAGAAGATAACTTAGTAAATAAAATCAGACAAAAACAGATAATCTAAATTTAAATGACTTATTGATAAACAACCTAATGAATATTACACAAGAATGTATACATGACTTTCAAAGATACAAATGAATAGATAGTAACAGATGTCGCATATGTAGTTGGTATCCTAGCAAAGAAAATAGAGCTAAATGTAAAAAATGCTACCTAGAAGCATGTATAAATTGTATAGAAAATACCTAAAAAATAAAGATAGAAACAGGAGAAAATAGTGAACAAAAACAAAATACTAATCAAATCGTAAATCTAAGAATATCAACACTCGAAGCCAGAGTAAATGAATTAGAACAAAGACTAGCTACACTAGAAAAAGCAAAGACTATAATAAATGAAGACGAAATAAATACCCAGCACTTAGAACAATTAGAAACAGAACTTATGAATATAGAAGACAATAGTAGTAGTCTAATATGTAATGAAGATAAATAATTTTCTACGGTAAAAGTATTGATAAAAATAAAAATTTAAGATATAGAAATAGAAACTTTAGCCTTAATTGATCTAGGATGTACTAGCTGCTTAATAAATAAAAGTCTAGTACCACAACACTTACTCAAAACATTTAAGAAATCAATAGCAGCAATGCAAATGGATGGATCACATAATGTCTATAATCATTACATAGAAAAAGTTCAGATAAGTTTTTTAAATACATGTAATGAATTCTACAAACCTACTTATAATGTGAATAAAATATTAGCAAGAGACTTAAATATAAACGTAGATTTTGTAATTGAATTACATTTTTGTATACAAAATAGAGGAGGATGCCTCATAACAAAAGACAGTATTATACAATTTAAAAATCTTACTTATACTCCAGTTAAACTTCAAAATTACCAACAGTATATAGAAAGCTCAAAACACACCAAAAGGACTTAACTTTAAACTCACAACCATGCTGTGAAAGCTATTCAAATAATGATCAATGCCAAGACAATAGCCTATTTAGAGAAGAATTAGAAAATAAAAATAATTTAGAAGAATTTAAAAATTATACTTTAATTAATGTAAAAGAACTGGAGTACATCGAGAATATAGAAAAAGAATACACTTTAATTAACGTAGAAACATAATTTTATAATTTCCAAAAAGGAATAAATAAAATAGATATAATAAATAGTCCAAAAGATTTAGATAATGTAATAAATGTTCTATATAAACTGAAAATAATAGGAGAAAAATATTCAGCACACTGGGATGCTAATGAAATAATGTGTAAATTAGAAATTATCTACCCATAATATACAATAAAAACAACGTCTATAGAAGCCAATAATGAGAATACAGAAGAATTTGATAGACAAATAAAAGAGTTATTAAATCTAGAAGTTATAAGAAGATCAACCTCCAGACATAGATTTGCAGCCTTTATAGTTAGAAATCATAGCGAACAAATAACAGGAAAAGCACGCATGGTAATAAACTATAAAAGATTAAACGACAATACTAGAACAAATGCATATAAACTACCTGATAAAAGTGAACTAATTAATAGAATACAAGGAAGAGAAATATTTAGCAAATTTGACTGTAAATCAGGATATTGGCAGATAAAAATGCATACCAGACAGTATACAATGGACGACATTCACATGTCCAGGAGGTCATTTTGAATGTTTAGTTATGCTGTTTGGATTAAAAACAGCTCCACCAATTTTTCAAAGAAAAATGGATAATATCTTTGGTGGATATAAAAATTTTGTATTAGTTTATGTAGACGATATTCTAGTATTTAGTCAAATATACAGGAACACCTAGGACACCTACAAATCATTTTTAGACTATTTATTAAACATGAAATAATAATCAGTAAAAAGAAAATGGGGTTGTGTAAAACCTATATTAATTTTTTAGGAATAACTTTAGGAGAATGAAAAATAAAACTCCAACCACATACAGTAAAGAAAGTACTAGATATGCCAGACAAATTAGATAACACCAAAGACTTACAAAAGTTTCTAGGGTTAGTGAGTTATGCTAGAAATTTTATTCAAGAGCTAGAAAAAATAGCTGGACCTTTATATGCTAAAACAGGCAGTAAAGGCAAAAAACATTTTAACATAGAAGATATTAAACTAATACAACAAATTAAAGAAAAGTTAAACATATTTCAGACTTAAAAATTCCCTTAGAAACAGATTACTTAATTATTCAAACTGATGAAAGCAAATTAGGATTGGGAGCTATCTTAAAAGCAAGACCTAATAAATATAGTAATAAAAATGAAGAAAACATTTGCTCATACCAAAGTGGATTATATAAAGAAAAAGGAAATATGGGTGGTATAGACTTAGAAGTACTAACAATAATATATGGTTTAAATAGTTTAAAACTTTATATATTAAATAAAGAAGAAGTTTTAGTAAGAACAGATTATGAAACTATAGTTAAATTTCATCAGAAGATAAATGGTAAATCTAGTAGTAAAAGATGATGGTTAAATTTTATGGATACTATATCAGTTTATAAAAATATTATTTTTGAATATATAAAAGGAAAAGATAATGAACTAGCAGATAAATTAAGTAGATTACAAATAAAGACTAAACCTATAAACTAATGTGTGTTTCAGCATGAGACCAACTGGTCAACCTACTGCAGACAAAGGCAAAGGCGTAGCCTCGTCTTCTCAAGACTCTTACTACCAGACAATGTTAGGTAATATTCATTTCAGACCAAGAGACTCTATGGAAGTAATAGAGAGAATTGATTTTGGACGATTTAACTTAATAGCTTATCTATCTAGTAATTTATCTTTCAGAATTAGATCAGAATGTATTTTAGATAAACCACAAAAATGTTTAGTAGACAACCTTTGGATAGCACATAATAAACCAGGCCATGGACATTTTTTAGCCTCAATGAATGCTTTGTGCCAGTACATATCAGACAAAAGTAAACCTAAATTTAAATATCATGTAGTCATACATGGAAAGACCAACATAATTTTTCAGACTTAGATAGAAGTAATAGATTCTATAAATGGCATAAACATTCCACTTTATAAAGGTTTTAATGATTTTTCCGAAGCCTCAAACTATGCAAGGGGAATTCTTGGGCCTAACTATTACATATCACCAGCACTAAGACAAAGCCGAAACCAAATACCCCAATATAATATTCAGAAAGACACTAGTAAGATAATTTTTTGTGACAACTACTCTTCGATGATCGAAGCTTTCAAAAGACTAAATCATAAAAAAGAAGCTCTTATAATCGAAAGCTCCAGATTAATAGAGCAGTTACAAAATCTACAAGACAAGCTTAATACTTATCAGAAGAAGGCAAGTAGGACAAATGCAAGTACTCAGACACAGAGTTCTCCATCTCCACAAAAAATGGATGAGAAGGGTGTGCATTCCCCTCTGAATACTAAGAAATTCACTGTACCAGATGTTGGTACAGCTAATCCGACGCAAACGGTAGACGGTAAAGACAAATCAAATCTGTTAATGGTTGTCAGTTTGTCTAAAAGTGAAGATGAAGGAGGCCCTTCATCAAAACAACCATCAGCTAAAACCGGTACTATCAGAAAGACATTAATTGCAAAGAAGAAAAATAAATAAATTGAGACTAAAGTAAAGAAGACATTAGAAAAGTTTTTTAACAACAGCCAAGGACAAGACAAGCATGTTGATAGAAAAGACAAGCCCAGTACAAGTTCAGATAGATTAGTTCCAGACATGAATGATGCAGACTATACTATTCCAAGATCGAAAGAACAAGATGATGAATTCGAAAATAGTCTTGCATATCTCCAAGATGCACAGGACCCCAATGAAGATGATGACTCAGGAATGAGTTTTGATTCTATTACCCTGCACAACTTGGACACATAATCAGATAAAGATAAGTGGTAGAGAAGACTTACACGCAGCAGCCTATATTGAAAAAGATAAGATAAAGATAACAAATAGATAGGATTGTCATGTGGGGATGCCTACTTTATGTCTTGTAAAAATAATTGAGTGCTTCCTTTATCACTACCTTTCAAAGGAAGGAAAAACTGTTGAAGCACGTGTTTGTCTAAAGGAAGAATAATGCATGTGATGATGGGGCCCAGAAGCGTACCCGACCTACATTATTAAGATTTCTTATCTCTTAGGTGTCGGCCATTTACTTTAAGGCCAGCAAGTTTTAGTCCACTCCTTTTTTCCTTGAGTCTATATAAGACTTGTGTTTAGTAGTAGAAAGACAAAAATCGAAAAAACCAAAGCAACAAAAACCTTTCTCTCACAACATATTCCTCTTTCCTTCATGTATAAATCATTCAACCCAAACCAATCCCTCTCTGGTGTTTAAGCTTGTAAAGTATTAAGTTTGGTTTAATAAAAGCTTTCAAGTTTTTGCTCAATCCTTAGGGGGTTTCCGAAAGGGAAACCTCTCTCCCAGTTACTTCATGTAACTTCTTATTTATTCTATATTTCCCCACCAAAAATATATTTTGTTTATGTTTTAAATTTTGTATATGTTTGTTGTACATCATGTAAATTAAGTTTTGTTTTAAAAACAATTACCCTTAGTATATGGTTAGCCTCTTAACTTCTTAATAATAACGATGGATTAACCGGTAAATTCCTAGAAATTCTGACCTTAAATAGTCCGCCAAAAACAAAGAAGTTTAAAGGACGAATGTTGTTTGCCAGATTAATGTTCCAGGGTGTGGTTAAAGAAGAAGTTGTTAAGAATATAGGTTAAGAGGAAGAGATGAACAGGGTAAGTTAAAAAACAAGGGTTAAAATTGGGGAAAATATAGGATATAGGAACTACAAACATGAAGAAACGATGGAAAAGAGGGAGTACTGAGTAGGATTTACAATATAATTGTTTAAAACCGACTGTTTTCAGCTCTTAAAATTTATTATTTATTATATTATTGATATATATATATATATATATATATATATATATATATATATATCTATGTTCTTAACATCGTACTTCTTTAACCACACCCCGGAAAATTTTTATCTGGCAGCTAACAATCGTCCTTTGTCTATTGTGCAGACCTTTTGGACTAAAAAAGCCAGAATTCCTAGGAATTTACAGGTTAATCCATCGTTGATACTAAGAAATTAAGAGGCTAACCATATATTAAGGGTAAGAAGGTTATAGACAGTTTAATTTACATGGTTATGCAAAAAAAAATTATTTAAAACATATATAAGAACATGAATATAAATATTTTTGTGGGGAAAATATGGAAATAAGAACTTACATGAAGTAACTAGGAGAGAGGTTTCCCTTTCGGGAACCCCCTAAAGATCGAATAGAAAACTTGAAGCTTTTATTTAAACCACGATGTTACAAAGTTTATACAAGAATGACTGGGTTAGACAAGTTTTTTGGGAGGAAAGGTTTAAACATTTCAGGCGAGTTTTTAGGTTGGTTGATTTTTTCTCTCTGCCTTTCTACTACAAGATGTACTCCTTTTATAGGAAAAATGTACATAAAGGAGTGGTTCTAAAGCTACTACGTGGCCGCAACATAATTGGCCGACACTTTTAGATAAGGGATAAGAAAGAAAACTTTAATAATGCAAGTCGGGTACGCTTTGGGCCCCATCGTCACATGCGTTATTAATTTTCTTTCACACTTATTTTGACGCGTGCTTCAACGGTTTTTCTTTCTTTTTAGAAAGTAGTGATAAAGGAAGCACTCAGACTGACTCTGACTTTTACAAGACATAAAGTGGGCATCCCCACTTGACCATACTAGCTAATAATACAAAACTATGACAACTGTAGAGTATCTTTACAACTGTAGAGTATTTTTACGTATCCAAGTTGTGCAGGGCTATGGAGTCGAAGCTCATGCCTGAGTCGTCGTCTTCATATGGATCCTGAGCATCCTGGAATTGTGCTATGCTATCTTCTTCATTTGATCTTGCAGAATTATTATCTGTATTATTTATTTCTGGTACAGTGCTATCCGGCTATTCGTTTGGTAGTCCATCCATATATTTGTCTTGCGTTTGGTTACTAAAAAATCTGTCTAGAGTCTGTTTAATTATTGTCTCTATCGTCTCACTTTTTCTCTTGGATATTAAAGTCTTTTTTGAAGTCTTAGATCTTATTTTAGCTTTTGATGAAGAGCAGCCTTCATCTTCACTTTTTGGCAAAGTGACAGCCATGAACGGATTTGATTTGTCTTTACCGATCACCGTTTGAATCGGACTAGCTGTACCAACATCCGGTACAGTGGATTTCTGAGCATTTATTGGGAAATGCACACCCTTCTCATCCATTTTTTGAGGAGATGGAGAACTCTGAGTTGGGGTCTGAGTTTGTACATCAGTTTTGCTTACTGGAGTCTGCTGTCTGAGTTTTGTTTCTAACATTTGTATGTGTTTAATCAATCTAGTGTTTTCCATGAGGAGTGACTCCTTTTGGGCATTTAGCGTTTTGAAGTTTTCCGTCATAGAAGAACAATGGTTACAAAAAATAATCTTTCCAGTTTCCTTTTGCAAGTTGTACTGGGGTATCTGGTCTGGATTTTGTCTAAGAGAAGGAGATATGTAATAATTTGGCCCTAAATATCCCCTAGCATGATTAGTGGCTTCTGTGAAATCATTAAAACCTTTAAAAAGAGGGGCTTTGAAACCTTGTATAGAGTCTAATACTTCTAACCATGTTTGAAAAATGCCATTAGTTTTTCCATGAATTACTACATAGTATTTAAAACGAGGCCTACTTTTTTCGGCCATGTAATGACATAAAGCATTCATAGATGCCATGAAATGATTTCGATTTTGTCTATTGTAAGAAATCCAGAGGTTATCTATTAAACATCTTTGAGGTCTGTCTAAAACGTAGTCTGGTCTTATTCTAAAAGATATATTGCTCTCGGGGTATGCGATTAAATTAAATGGGCCGAAATGAATTCGTTCCATTGTCTCGAGAGATTCTAATGGTCTGAAATTTAAGTTACCTAACATAGTCTGTTGGTAAGCCTCTGAGGACGAAGCTACACCTTTGCCTTTGTCTGCAGGAGGTTGTCCTGTTGGTCTCATGCTGAAAACAAATGAGTAAAATTAAAACTTATTTATTTATTCCTAGTTGTAGTCTACTTAACTGGTCAGCTAATTCGTTCTCTTTTCCTTTTATATGTTCGAATACTGTATTCTTGTAAACGGATATAGTATCTGTAAAATTTAGCCATCTTCTTCTGCTACTAGTTTTGTCATTTATTTTTTGATGAGATTTAACTATAATTTCACAATCTGTTCTGACTAAAATTTCTTCTTTATTTAGTATGTACAGTTTGAAAGCGTTTAGACCATATATGATAGCTAATACTTCTAAGTCTATAGCGCTCATGTTTCCTTTTTCTTTATACGCGCCACTTTGATATCCACATATTTGTTCTTCACTTTTATTACTATATTTATTAGGTCTTGCTTTTAAAATAGCTCCCCATCCTAAGTCACTTCCATCTGTTTGAATAATTAAGTAGTCTGATTCTAATGGAATTTTTAGGTCTGGGATATTGTTGATTTTTTCTTTTATTTTTTGAACTAATTTAATATCTTCTATATTAAAATGTTTTTGTCCTTTGCTACCTGTTATTGCATATAAAGGTCCTGCTATTTTTCCTAAATCTTGAATAAAATTTCGTGCATAATTTACTAATCCTAAGAATTTTTGTAAATCCTTTGTTGTTTCTAATTTATCTGGCATGTCTAGTACCTTTTTTGCTATGTGTGGTTGTAGTTTTACTTTTCCATTTCCTAGAGTTATTCCTAGAAAATTAATATAAGTTTTGCATAACTCCATCTTCTTTTTACTTATTATTATACCATGTTTAACAAATAGTCTAAAAATTACTTGTAAGTGTCCTAAATGTTCTTGCATGGTTTGACTAAATACTAAAATATCATCTACGTATACTAAGATAAAATGTTTATATTCTCCAAATATGTTATCCATTTTTCGTTGAAAAATGGGCGGAGCTATTTTTAATCCAAACGGCATAACTAACCATTCAAAATGTCCGCTTGGACATGTGAATGCTGTCCATTCTATACTATCTGGATGCATTTTGACTTGCCAGTAGCCTGACTTACAGTCAAATTTACTATAAACCTTTTTATTTTGAATTCTATTGATTAACTCACTTTTATCTGGTAGTTTGTAAGCATCTGTTCTAGTATTATCATTTAATCTTTTGTAATTAATTACCATACGAGCTTTACATCTTACTTGTTCACTATGATTTCTTACCATAAAAGCAGCTGATCTATGTTTAGAGGTAGATCTTCTTATTACTCCTAATTGTAAGAGTTCTTTTATTTGTGTATCGAATTCTTTAGTATCTTCATTATTTGCTTCTATAGGTGCCGTTTTTATTGTATATTCTAAATTAATTATATCTAATTTACACATTATCTCATTGGCTTCCCAATGGGCTAACGGTCTTTCTCCTATTATCTCCATTTCGTCTAATATAGAGATTATATTTTCTAAATCTTTTGGACTGTTTATTATTCCTATTTTATTTATTCCTTTTCTAAAATTATAAAACTGAGTTTCTATGCTTATTAGGGTATAGTCTTTTTCGATATCTGTTAGGCATTCTTGTCCTTCTGCATTAAGCAGAGTATAGTTTCTAACTTCTTCTAGGTTTTCTTTTATATTTTTGTTTTCTTTTGACAGGTTACTGTTTTGACATTGAGTGTTTTGGCAACTGTCGCAACACGGTTCTGGAAGCAGTCTAGTTTTATTTGTGTTTAATGTTCTATATACTGTTGGCAATGTAACTGTTTGTACTGGTGTATAAGTTAAATTTTTAAAGAGCATTATTCCATCTCTTGTCAAGAGACATCCTCCTTGATTCTGTATACAAAATCTTAATCCTATAACAAAATCTGATCCTATATTTAAATCTCGTGCTAGTATTTTATTAACATTGTAAACTGGGTTATAGAATTGATTGCATGTATTTAAAAAGCTTAGTTGAGCTTTCTCTATATAATAATTATAGATATTGTGTGATCCATCCATTTGAGTAGCCATTATAGGTTTTTCAAGTATTTTTAATAAGTGTTCTGGTACTATTTCTTTATTGATTAAACAGCTAGTACATCCGGGATCTACTAATGCTAGAGTTTCTATTTCGACATCTTTTATTTTGATTTTTACTAAAACTTTAATAGTAGAGAATTCTTTATCTTCATTGCATATTAGATTAGTATTAGTATCTTCTAAATTCATAAGTTCTGCTTCTAATTTCTCTAAATGTACTGCTTCTTGGGTATCCGTTTCTTCTAAGGTGATTTTTGTTTTTCCTTTTTCTAGAATATTTAGTCTTTGTTCCAGATCATTTAAGCGGGTTTCTAGAGTAGAGACCCTGAGGTTTAGGATTTGATTGGTCGTATATTTTTGTCCATTATTTATTTCTGATTCTACTTTTATTTTTAAAGTGTTTTCTATACAATTTATACATGCCTCTAGGTAACATTTTTTACATTTAGCTCTGTTGTCTTTACTTGGGTACCAATTACATATACGGCATCGATTACTATCTAAACCCTTATTTCTTTGAAATTCATGTATACATTCTTGATTAACATTCATTAAATTATTAATCATTAGGTTGCTTGAGTCTAAATCTTCCATTTCTTGACCTAGCTCATTAACTAGGTTATCCTCGTCTGATTCAGAAGAGTCGGATTTTTGATTATCTTTATCATTTATGTCAATACTTATTATTGAGTATATACTTTCTGTATCGGACATATATTCATCTACGTTTAATAAAGTTTCTTGGAAATCTTCTATTAATTGAGAATTTCTAGTTCTATTATTATTTCTCTTAGGACATACGTTGGCTAGATGGTCTATACTGCCACACGTATAACATTCTAGTTTATTTTTATAATTTCTGTCGTTTCTATATTTTCTAACATGTCGATCTCTATTTAACCAAGGTTTTTTAGCCTTTGACTTTCTTAAGAAGTATTGTTTTCTACTATATGGTTTCTGATTATTTCTTTTCTTATTCTTTTTATGTTTTTTCTGATCATAATTTTGAGTTGTGTATATAACAGATTTACAGAAATTCATTTCATTCCTTTTCAATTGTTTTTGTATTTGTATGTTTGTACATTTTTCTGTTAATATATCCATTATATGTTGTGTTCTATGTCCTATTGTCCATTTTAAATTTGGGTTAGCAACTACCCCATCTCTCTTATACCATCTATCTTTTATTTCTCTTCCTAAGGCTTCTGGTAATTTTTTAAACAATTTTTTACCTAATTCTTCATTAAATGTATTTCCACTGACAGTACAATAATAGAAGTAGTCTTGTAGGAATTTCTTTATATATACCCAATGTGAAATGCTTAATTGTTCTAGTTTTATTAACGCTTCCTTTTGTAGAGCTAATAATCCAATATTTGGATCTTTTCCTGTTAATAACATATGCATTTTATTTGTAAAATTATAGGGATTTGGCCCCATACTTAATAGAACCTGGAAGTCATATGGGCAATTTGTCTTAAAACTTTCCCACGTAGCCTTTGCAGATTCTCCTAGAAAAGTTTCTAAATATTTATACATTGTTTCTGTATAATGTCTTAAGTAATCTGCAGCTACTATTCCTTTCCATAAGTCTATTACTGTATCCCACATTTGGGGATCATGTGCTGCTATATTTAGAATTTTACCTTTACTACCGCCTTCTTGTAGTTTAATTGGTTCCTCTATCGGCATTCTCTTTCCTGCTGGTTTTATATGATCGCCCCTAAGTTCTGTATCGGGGTTTATCCTAATTGCTGGTCTTCTAGGTACATTACCTGTACTATAATCTATTGGTTGAGGATTAGGGTTTGTCTGCTGGAATGGGCTAGCACTTGAGGAGCTAGTTGGTTCTAATTCTGCTAGTTCTTTATAACTGATAGTAGAACTTAATATAGAAAGTGTGTCTTCATCTTTTCTTTCAAAGCTAGTTTTGTTATTTCTATATCCGAAATTATCATTTCTTTCTAAACAGTTTTTGAAATGTTTTATACATTCTTCAATTTGCATGTCGTCTTTTCGACATCCTTTACATTTAAAAGTTATATTTTTATATTCTTCCGCTAAAGTTTCAGCCTTTTCTATGGCCATGTCTACTTCATATCCCTCTTGGAGGACTTCTATATTCATAAACTCGCTTTCTGTTTCTATATTACTTTCTGTTTCATCGTCGTCTAAATTTCTTTTGGCTGTGTAGTTGTAATCTGTAAACCTTACCGAAGTTTCTCCCTTACTCGTAGTATATAATAGATGAGAGTCTGGTGTAAAAATTTTTGGTTTCGTAAATTTATTTAAATTCCATTCTAAACCTGCGTATATTTCGGGATCTATTTTTATTGGTTTTATTAAACTTATGCCTTTATTTCCCATTATTTCCACTACATCATTTACTTTTAATTTAAATTTCGTATTACTGCTTAAAGTTAATTTTCCAATAAAACCTATGCACATTAGTAAATTATTTCCGCTATTCATTTCTTCGTATCCCTTAGTTTGAATTCCTATTTTAATATTTTGTCCAAATTCTTTTAAATTCATTAGGAAGTCTGGACTTACGTAAAATATTCCTCCATTATTAGTCATATCTACTTCAGTTAATCCTATTATTGATTTTTTAATGTCTGATCATCTATCATCATATATGGTTATCAATACTTTGGATCCTAAATTTTTTCTAGTTAATCCTTTTATTCCTATAACTATTAAACCCATATGCATTAATACCATTCTATTTTTTAGATGTTTTAGAGAGTGAGCATTTACTAAATCTAATATTTTAAAGTCTTCTCCTATGGCAGATATTTGTTTTTCTCTATAATGTCTATATAACTGGTTATCTGTCGAAAAATATCCTGCATTATATAGTGTCTTAGGATTTAGTAATTTTAATTGATGTTGTTGAAAAATTTGTAGGTCTTTGTCTACATCTATTATCTCGTTGAGTTCTTGATTCTGTTCTGCATTAGGTTGTCGTCTGCATATTCTTGCTAATATATTATTATTTCCTATTCTATTTTCTAAAAAACTTATTCTTTGTCTTTCTTCTCCTTGTCCTGTATTATTTTCGATGGCTCTCCGTCTATTTGATAGAAAGTCCATTTTTGTGGTTTTCGTATTATGTTTTTTCGTTCTTGTTTAGGAGTTAATTCAATTCTTTTTAATTGGTTAACTAGTTCGTCTATTTCTAGGTTATTTTTTGGTTGAGTTTCTTTATTTATTAAGATGTCTATTTTCTTGTGTAGTTCGGGTAACTCTGGCTCTTTGTGGAGAGGTTTTTGAGTTTCTTTGCCTTTTATTAAGATGTCTATCTTTTTGTGTAAATCTAATAGTAATTCTATTATAGTGTTATTTTGTTTTAGTAGGATTTTATCTGTTTGACTTGAAGGTATATGCCTAGATAGTCCTTCAGGGTCACTATGATAATTTTTTGATTTTTCTAGTGCTTTATTGTAATTTATATCTTCTTCGCTCATGAAAGTGATATTTCTTCTAAACTTCTCTCCTAGTTACTTCATGTAAGTTCTTATTTTCATATTTTCCCCACAAAAATATTTATATTCATGTTCTTATATATGTTTTAAATAGTTTTTTTTTTTGCATAACCATGTAAATTAAACTGTCTATAACCTTCTTACCCTTAGTATATGGTTAACCTCTTAATTTCTTAGTATCAACGATGGATTAACCTGTAAATTCCTAGGAATTCTGGCTTTTTTAGTCCAAAAGGTCTGCACAATAGACAAAGGACGATTGTTAGCTGCCAGATAAAAATTTTCCGGGGTGTGGTTAAAGAAGTACGATGTTAAGAACATAGATTAAGAGGAAGAGATGAACAGGGTTAAAAAAAAAAAAAAACTCTGGGGAAAATAAGAATGAAAACATGAAGAAACAGTAGGAAAGAGGGAGTATTGAGTAGGTTTTTACAAACTTTTATATATATATATATATATATATATATATATAATATTAAAAGTGTGAAGACCCTTAGAAAAGTGATTTGAATTTTTTACTCTTCATTAAAAGACTCTTCTTTAGACAAAACTGTCTTTTCACTATTTTTTAATTTATTATTTAATTATTTTTTAGATTTCTTAAAATATACGGGACTCTTAAAATATATGGTAGGAGAATTAATTAATATTTTTCTTTCTACTAGGCTTCCTAAAATATATGAAACTCCTAAAATATATGATAAGAGAATTAATTAATATTAGTAACAATTTTAAAAAATAGTAAAAGGATGATTTGGTCTATTTCTACCCACGACACATTGATTTTAATTAAGATGTGCCGTTAAGCATAAGGTTTTAGAGGAAATCTAAGCTTTAATGTTTTTGCTCAAGGATGACTTGTGGGCGAATAAACAGAAAAGATTCAATTGAATCCTTTTGTAATAATAGTAGTTATTATAATTATATATATAATCTAATTATTTTCTATAAATTTTCATATATTTATCTATTCTTAACTTCATTATTTTTGTTTTCAAAATACAAATTTATCAGGCTTATTTTCCATGCTATTTAGCGCTAATGCCCCTTTCATGAGAGGTAAATCCGGGGTATTATTCCTACCATGTGAAATAGGACTTCTAAGAGATTTTAATGGATTCTAATATTGAGATGTACGTTAAATTAGAAAAAAAATTGGTTTGTCTATTGGGAGAATATGATTGATGCACATCTAACTTGATTTGATTGCATGTCTAGATTGGTGGATGCTTGATTTTCTAACCCTCAACTTCTTCACTGCTTTTGTCAGCATAATAGAATTTAACATGTGTGTATATATAGATCTTCTTTTGTTTTCATTCAAAATCATTCTTTAGAGTCAAAATTTTCGCTCAGTCAAGAATTAGTTGGATCAAAATCGAAGTTTTGTGATCACTATTATATTTTTTTATAGCTTACAGGTCATATATGAATGTCGGTTGGCTTTGAAGAATTTCTTGTGTAAAGATTAGGTTTAATTGTATTGTTTTGATATCTTTATTATCTTATTATTTTATTTTAATTTATAGATGCTACATGAATGTGGGTGAGCTTTGAAAAGTTTTTTGAGGTAAAGGTAGGTTTAATTGTATTACCGTAATATCTCTATTAATTTGTTATTTTGTGATAGTTTACAGTTCGTAGATGAATCTCTATCGGCTTTGAAAATAATAAATAGATATAGGAAGTAAATAAACCTTGGGTCAGTGGAGCAGGTGCCTCAGAATTCATCTCCCTAGCAACAATTTGTGATGATATTATTAGTAGAATAACCAAAGAAAGGAAAACAAAAATATTATTTTTGGAAAAAATTTTGATTAGCAAATTAAACTATTTGGAATTTCAAGTTTTTCTTTTTTAGTTGATGAGAAAAGACATGCATTTCTCCTCTATATATAGACATCAATTATGCTTTATGCAGCAATTAAAAAAAAGTGGGAAAATGTTGAGGACTTACTTTGAATTCTCCAAGAAAAAAAAAGATATCATGGAGACCTTTTTCTTTTGGGGTCAAAAAGATGGAAAACTTGCTTTAACCAAACATATAGTATAATATTGTAATAGGGTATGGAGGCAGAGTATTAAAGCAGAAGGTTGGTAGGAAATTTGAGGGTCGTTTAGTTTCTGTTATTATTATCACTCTCTTATCAGCTGATTTTATTATTACTTATTTTTTTTATTATTATTATATTATTTATTGTTGTCACTATTCATTTATACTGTTATTTTTAGCATTACTGTTTCACTAATGTATTTTTTTCCAATAATTGATGTTGATATGCTTTACTTGTATTGAATATCTATCAGAAATAACCTCTATATCTTTACAAAGTAGGAGCTAGTGTGCATATACTTTAACTTCACACCTCACTTGTGGAATTATGCTCGATATGTTGTTGTTATATAATTATATATTATCAAAAGAGTACATTTTATTTTGTTACACTGGTCGTCTTTTTGTAAAAATACTTTTTGAAGCAATTTTCGGTTTATATATTTAAGTAATTTTATTACTTTTCAAAATCCAACCTTTACTTTGTGCTTTTTTGGTTCGAATTGTATCACAATTCATTTGATTTACCGAATGTAAACGATTCTTCATACTTGTTTAGTAGAGTAATTTTTTAACACATATACATAATTTGAGGCTCTTGCGCCGAAGATATCGAGTTCCGATGAATTCGCTCCTATAAATGATTGAGACTCCTCAATCAATGCTTAATCATATATTTTGGATTCGAGTTCATATCACGTAGATGTGAGAGAGATACGCCAATTTAAACAACCAAAGACTTCAAATTATAAACTTTTGGTCTTATAGTGGAACCTCTTAAAAGATAAAACCCCACTTTATTAATTTAATATAACGAAATTAAGACTAAATGAGCTAAAGCTTTCTATAGGATAAGTTTTAACAACCAATTAGCTCTAACTTCTGGTCAAGTCAATTGCAAAGAAATATAACTTTTTAAAAGTTTAATTTACTGAAAGACCAGGGGCCAATCGGTGAAAATTTCTTTGAGTGAATTATTATTTTTAAAGAGATTAAGTAATATAATTCGTACTCTTCTTTAAATTATGCTATTTGATATTGAGTATGAAGAGTCAAATTCATATCTGAATTATTGTGTTTTTCGAGTTTCATATCTAGATTATCATGCGTTTGAGTTTCGTGTCTGATTGTCACCAATTATTTATCAAAATACACATCAATTATCAATTGTGCGCATTTTCTACCTGAAATATCACTATCATTCAGGTAGAAAAATGAAACAACTAATCGTTGACAAGGGCAGAGCTATCCTTTGGAGAGGGGTTCATCCAAACCCCCTTCGGTAGAAAATTATATTATTTATATATGGTTAAAATTAATTTTTATGTGTATTATAGTAGATGTTGAACCCCTTCGATTTGTTCGCAGGTAATTATTTCCGAACCCCCTTAGTGAAAACCCTGGCTCCGCCATTAATAGTTGATGTGTGATTTGATAAATAGTCAGTAATAGTTCATATATAGGTGTAACGACCCCAAACTACACCCTGAGCATCACACAGTGCTTACAATCCCGAAGGACTACAAGCTAATCCATGACTGGTACCTGCTGTGAGCACTGAATAATAAAACTGAAATCATATGCAGAAGTATAACTGAAAGTTCCATAAGGTTCTCAAAATACTAAAATAATAACTGAGTGTAACTGATAATAACATCTGAAAAACTGAATATCTGACTGTACTAGTCTAAAATCCTCTATCTGTCTAAATATGGAGTTGACGGGACAAACCCCCAACTAACTCTGACTGAAATAACTATTGAGCTAACTAAAATGTATTGGTATGCTAAGTGAGGTAGGCTAATATACCTAGGTTCATATGCATAAGATGATAACTGACTGAATGAACATCATGAAGTAACTGGATGAGAGTACATGCAAAACTGTAACTATTGAACATGCTGAATATGTAATACTGCATATATAATGTTTATCTGAATTAGACTGAAACTGAAGTACTGAGTTCTGACAACTAAATACTGATAACTGAAAGTTTATACCGGTACTGAAGTACTGAATTCTGATGGCTAAGTAACTGATAACTGATAGCCATGGTTCTGTAGAACTGTCTGAGTTCTTTACTGATTACTGAATACTAAAACTGTAACTGTAGGATTGTTCATCTAACCGACATACCCCGGTATAAACTGATTTGGGGTCCAACCAGTGACCTTAGTTGGAAGGGTGTTAGCACCTTGTCACGAGATACTAACAATATTGGGTCAATCCTAATATAGTAGGAGGACTCATGAATATATATATATATGATTGCGTCAACCCTAATCTGGCAGGAGGATGTCTTACCCTACACTGCTATGTAGTTCTATAATACAGGGACTTCTACTAAGGGTCAAACCCTCTGCTCACAGGAATGCCCCCATCTCTGGATTCACTCGGTGCTGAATCATACCCCCAACTGAATCGACAATGAACTGATCACTAGACTATACTAGGCTTGACTAAATTGGCACTGCTCATGTTGACTGACTGAACTGGACTAAGTTTACTGAGTTTTGTCACTGACTGAGTACTACGGTTCTTGACCTTTACTGGGACTATTTTATAACTACTGCAACTAAGTAAACAACTAGATTTCGAATAATAACTAACCCCCGGACTCGATAGCATCGATAATGAAACATAACCAATCTTGAAATTATAACAATAGTCAATTGTTCACAATTCAATAACTGAGACATTTTGTCAAACACTTGGAGGTCATGAACTTGTACATGAATAGAAACACCTGATAACATTCCATGAATACACTATTCAATTCTCATTGACATTCTATCAAACACTTGGGGAGCATAATTAGTGCACATGTTAATGAACAATGCATAAGAATCATGAATACAATATAAACTTACAATTTCAAAAGGTTTTAACACGGGAATTACATCAAACTACATACATGCTATCATATATATGTTCATGAAACTTATAATTAAATCTTGAATTAAAACCCATACAACAACACAAACATGAGAATAATTCAATTCATAACATGGAAATCGTAATTCAAGTTTTAAAAAAGATTCTTGAACTCCAAGGGTGGAAGGAAACCCAAGGATGAACACCTAACATACCTTGATTGTTGATTTCGTGAAGATTGTGGGAGATTTGTTGAAGCTTAGACTTAAATTTGATGAACCTAGGGTTTGTTCTTGAGGGAATTTGTGAACAATTATGCTATTTTGGGCTTTAATCCCATGTTATGGACCTACTGGGTGAAGGAAAAATGACCCATTTGCCCTTAAAAATGCAGAACAAAACTGCAGAAATTACACAGACTGGACTGGCCAGGGTTCCGTGGGCTCCATCGCGGTCTCCGATCCCTCCCCCAGCATCGGACTAGGAAGGGCGCCACGGGGTAATCGTCCAGAGCCTCTATTTTGGAGTTTCAATAACCACGCCCTTACTCTTATCCGAAAATTTTGAAACTCACCCGAGATGTACTATTGACTTCCCCGATCATGAATTAACTTAAAAATGAACTTTCTGAGGGGAAGGTTGAAAATAAATTCATCAAAGTTTGAGGGCTTTAGAAATGACTAAGTCCTAACACTTATCTGAAATTTTCTAAGTCTGGGAGATTGGGACCTCATTTGGAATGCTATAAAGGACTGAAATGACTAGGATTTTGCGGGGTCTTACAATAGAAAACTCCGACACTCAAATATAGTTCAAGTATGAAACTCAAAAAATCGGAACGCTTTATGTGTTTATGACCATTACCTCTTTGATATTGAGTTAATTTTTTTTTCCCTAATCATGTATCATGAAAAAATAGAGAGAAGGGAAAGAGTTTAGGAAATGAGACGGAAACTTAAATTAAACCAAGGGAAACTATTATAATTCCATTGTGAAACAATCACTACAATACAAGATGCATGGCTTTTATTCATAGTAGTACTTCATACTAATTATATAATAAGCTCTAAAGTGGAAAGGGCATTACTATATATTACATATAACTGTCCACACAAGAGTTTTAATTGCTCTAGAGTAGAAAGAGCATTATTATATATTACATAACTTCCCATACAAAAGTTTTAATTGCTCTAAAGTAGAAAGAGCATTAATATATATTACATAGAACTGTCCACACGAAAGTTTTAATTATCCATGTCGTCAAGGGTGTCCTCCACCAGGATATCCACCATGTCCACCACCATGGTGTCCACCACTAGGGTATCCACCATGTCCACCACCATGGTGTCCGCCACCATGATATCCACCATGGTGTCCTCCACCATGATATCCACCACCATAGTGGTCTTCATGTAAGGTTGAAGAAAAGATAAGCAGAGACAGAGTCAAAATTTTAAATTTGTGGGTTCTGAATTATTCAGTAAAGCAATTTACTGAGCTTCAGATAAATTTTTTCTACTTATAATATGAAAGTTCTTTATATTGATATAGATATGTATTTTAAACGCTTTGCGTTGTTAGATAGTGTAATATAAGTTAAATCATTGACTTATATACTGTTTTTCATGATACATGCACAATTATATATATGTATAATAGTAACGGTAAGTATATATTTGATAGAATTAGGGCACATGAAATGAAAATCTTGGTAAGAGTCATCATGATCAAATTAGTATTAGTTCATGCAAGCATCGAACTTAAAAGGTAGTTGTTTTAACAACAACAAACATATCTTCCTACAAGTAAGATCAAGGGAGGTAGGATGTTCACATATTTTACGAACTAGGTAGAGAGATATTTGTGATAGACCTCAATTTAAAAGAACTTAAGATAGACCTCTGTTCAAAAGAATTTAAGGTACTTGTTTTAACAGCAACAACATATTTAGTGTAATTCTACAAGAGGAGGTCTAAGGGAGGGATAGCAGGTATGCAGATCTTTCCTTATCTTTATGAGGCAGAGAAATTATATCCAATAAATTTCGGTTAAAAGAATTTTAAGGTACTTATTTTAGTGCACCAATAATTTTTCTACAAAAAAAATAGTAGATAAGATATTCAAAATTTTCAAAGAGACAAAGAATAAAAGGAGAAAATGATCTTACCATTCTCACTAGCTAAAACTTGAGAACTTATTATAAAAATAGCCAAAAGCAGGCCAAGAAACAGAAATGCCTTGGAACCCATTCTTGTTTTGCTAAGCCAAGCCTTGTTATGATACTTGAAATTGAAGGATGAATATAAAGTGTTGCATCCTTGGGCTCTATTTATAGAAAGATTTCAATGCATTTATTACTCCCTCCGTTTCAGAATAGTTATCCTTCTTGATATAAATATTTGTTTCAATTTAGTTGTCTCATTTATGAAATCTAGAAAATTTTATCATATTTTTACTTTTCACAATTTTTTTAATTGTATTTTTTTTACTTATCATTTTTGAAATATCAAGAAATGACAATTTATTTTTTTCCTTTTTACCCTTAGTATTAATTATTTTTTTTCTCTAAAGTTATTAATTATTTTTCTTGATCAATATATTAAGTCAAATTATGACAAGTAAAACTTAACGGAGGAAGTAATGAAGTAGGGAATTCGAGGCAACATTAGAATTTTAATATTAATCTCAGCCCTTCCAACAATATTTGTTCAATATACTAAAATAGGTATAAAACAATACTTGTTTAGTCTGAAAAATCCAAGGATAATTTGTCTATTTTGTTTATTTTATCCTAAGTGTTAAATACTACTTCCTACATCACATTTTAGCTGGACACATTTTATTTTATATGATGATTAAGAAATTATAAATTGAATGATGAATTTTACTAATTTTACCATTTACCAATGTTAGTGGTATTGATTGGGCATAGGTTTAAAAGTCTTGTTTATTTTATTAAATTCTGTGTCAAGTTAAAATAAATCATTCTTTTTTAAAACGAGGGAGTATATAATTTTGAATGCATAAATAATCGAAGGGAGTTATATCATCTTAAGGTGCATTGACTAATTATTAGGCAAAGTTACGTTGGATGATTGGCTAACTAACCAAGATACTTGTTCAAACTTCAAAAATAATTACATAATTAATTTTACTAGTTGTTATATGTATTAGGTAGTATTTTGTCCATTTCAAAGGAAATATATATTTTTATTTGTGTGGGTTAATTAAGAATTTAATATTAATTTTTAAAAATATTTTAATGCAATTATTTTTGGATCATTATCAAGCAACCAAACATTAAGAGTTTGCATTCTATTTACTCTATCCATTGCTGCTTCCTCTTTGCATAATGTTCAATACTATATGTTGTTACTATTTATGATGTTAAGTGGCATATAATGTCTTAACAATTCTGCTCATGTAAAGCAAGTGACGCCATGGCTTGAGGACCCAAAAATTTTAGGGCCTCATTTTTTTTAATTATTGTACGTGATACAGTTTGATTTGATATAGAATTTAAGAAATAAAAATTTTTTTTTTTTTTGAAATAAAGATCAGAACTAAGTCATAAGTATTTGCGTGGTATAAATCATCTCTAGATAAATGAATTTAAGATAAATTATTTTTTAAAAGATTGAAAAGTATCGTCTTTTTATTAAAAAAAAATCTTGGTAGACAAATACAAAATTTTTATATAAAAAGTTACTTAGTGAATGTGATTGATAGTTAAGGATAGTTAATTTATATTCTAATAATACTACTTTCATTTTAAATTATATATATCTTAGTTAATATTTGGAGAGTCGACAATATTCGTTGAACATAATTTTTTTAAAATATTTTGAGTTGTTAACTAAATAGATACTATTTTATGTATAGTCTTTAAATATATAAATTATTTATATAGTATATGTAAATAGACTTATATAATATTTTTACCTCAAAAAATTAAAGATTTTATGTCCAAATTTACACAAAATATCAGTGAAATTTAAAACCTTTTATTAGATCTTCGCTTTAGGCACCCGACGTTCTTGAGTCGCCCCTGCATGCACCTGGATGACATTATTTGTCATTTTATTCATTTATTTCTTTTGATTCTTGATTATGGTGGCTGAATTTGACCTATCATTTTTTTTTGAGGTTCATGTAATTTCGCACTCTTTATTCCTTCATTATCCTACTCTTTATGTGTTGTAACTCTTGTAACCTTATGAGCTATTGATATTCCATCTTTACTATCCCTCATTCATTCTTATTCATTGCATAGAAGACTTCCTCTCCTATAAATAAATGTTGTTTTACATAGTAAAAAAGAGAGTTTATTAGTTGAACGAAGGTGTTCTTTTTGTGGAGTTTTGAAGTCAACTCTTGTCCAGAGTTATTGAGTTGTTCTTTATAGAAGATTGTTGTATCTTGGAGGGGACAAATCAAGAAGATTACTGTTGGACTAGTGAAAACATTTGTTGCAGTGGACTTGAATCTCCTTAAAGAAAGCGAGATATCAACACCTCAACCAAGAAGAAGATTCTTCTATTTTCTTCATTTGTTTTCTTTTCAGTTGTAATTTTATTATAATTTCACCAGCAATTTGTATTTTGTTTTAAAATAAAATGGTGTCTTACAGAATCAAGAAGGTATTAACTCTTCAATATATCAATAAGAACGAGAATATAATTATAGTTTTAGAATCTTAATCCTAACACTCAAAATAATAAATTACAATAAGAAATATTGAAATTATAAGTAACTACAGGATAGAAATAAGAATGTGGATGAAAAACTTAGATTATACGAAGAAAAATGAGAGAAAATAAATTCTTTACTCAATATTTTTCATAATCCGCTACTTTCTCCCTCCTAGTCCTTTTTAATTAGTTGATATTTGTACTAGGATCCCAAATAAAATCCTCCAACATTTTACTCGGCTCAATTATCCTAATTAGAATGATCACATTCACCATTTCTAGCTCATATGTTCTTAAAGAGACAACTTGGTTCATAACATTATGTGTAGTATATACTTGTATCTTTACTAGCTTCTTATTGATTTCCCCACACTGACGAATACTTGGATACTTACAAAAATATAAGTAAAGCTCTTTATCTTTCGTCTTCAAATTTCTTATCTATAATATGTTTTAATATTATTATTTTTTTAATTTAATTTTACAACACTTTATCAGCATGAGATAGGAAGATAATCGTTCGTAGCGTCGTGTAAATAGAATGTTACAGGTCACATGCATGGTTTTTAAGAAACAAACAACCTAGCTGAGTCTAGGCCTTTGGCATGTCAATATTGTCTTATATATATCATGAAAGAGAGAGAAAATTATTTACGTGGCTATGGAAAGTCTTTATTGTTATTATTTAATATTGTTGTGGTAAGGTGAGATTACAACTGTTTAAAACTATATTATTTTCCTTGTGGCTATTATTTTATATCTTAGGTGTTATCTTGCTAATCATCTTTGACTTTTTCCTATTCTACTTTGATGAGTTCAGATATACTAATTAATATTTCTAGAATGTTACAGAGGTAGTGTTATTTCTTTTCTTGAAATCATTTGAATAAGCATATATTACATATCTAAGCTCCAAAGGGTCAACTCTTTTATATATATATATATATGCGAAATGATTCATTGGATCCATGTACTTATTCGAATTTGTAAAATAAATATTTTTACTTAATTTCTTGTCATTTAAATCCATTAACTCAATAAAATTTAATATTGTAAACTCTATTTCGACGTGTGTAACACAACCGTCTCCACATCAGCATCCATGTCATTTTTAAATATTGTATTAAATTGTACGTTATTTTTTAATTTCACATAAAAAATTAAATATTAAAATAAATTTAATAAATAAACAATTTTTACAAATTATAAAAAAATTTTAATCACAAATTCATGATCAAAATTCATTTTTCTTTCATCCCCCAACCCACCCACAAACATACACATACCGTTTTTTCAAGGAAAGATTATTGCTTTGATCAAACAACTACTCACGAAGTAAAGAAGGAATAATTCTTGTGAATTAGTCAAGTCCATAACATACAAAATTCTCTCTCTCACACACATCATTTTTTTTTTAGAAAAAGATTGTTGATGTTCAACACCCTGCATTCAGTAGTAGCACCACAATGTGTGTTCCAATGAAATCAGCTCCTCTAGTTACCAAAATATTTTCTTGATGTTCAACACCCATTCTAGAAAATAGAAAAAAGGTTGAATCTTTGTTCAGTTGTTGTATCAAGAAGCAATTTTTATGGAGAAAAAATAATTTCTCTCCAATAATTTAAATTTTCAACTATACATTAAAATACACACAAATATAATAAATTTTCAATTTTTAATTTTAAATATCTTTAACAAATCCAAAAAAATCACTACTTTTACTCTCCTTATACTTATTCGATATCGAATTATCCATTTCATGAACTGAATAAATTAATTTACCCTTTAATTGCTTATATCCAAATCATGAATTCCTACAAGGAGCATGAATTTCTCTTCAAAACGAATTTATCGGATCCGAATACATAAAAAACTTTTGTACATATGCATCAAAAGGGTTTAAAATGTTGAGTTTTAATGAACTAAAGGGTTCAAATGACAAAAAGTTAAGTAGAGGTGTTCACTTTACAAACTCTTTGGATAAGTATAAGGGTTCACTAGACTATTTCGCCATATATATATATATATACTAGACACAAGAACCCGTGCAAGCGCGGCCTAACATGTGTTACTTTTTTATCTCATTTTATATGATACAGATAAATTTCAGAAAGTTCATTAAATTTTTTGTATGCTCCTTAAATATTTTAAATTTTTAATGATATACAATATTTTTTATATAATTTTTAGGAAATACATGTTATGTTCATTATTTGAATTTATGTGTCACTGGTATAATTTAGAGAGTCAACCAAATTTTTTATATAATTTGTAGATGCTTTTATGATCTATAATTTTTTTAAGTTGTTAATTACTATATTTTATAGTATTTCAATTTATGTGACACTGATGAAATTTAGAGAGTCAACCAAATTTTTTGCATATAGATTTTCATATTTTGAGTTGTTAATATATTAATGTGATTTAGAGTACTTTACGCTATTTTCAAATAATGTGTGTACTCCTATCGCAATTTATCTGATTGCGATAGTATATAGAGAATCAATCAAATTTTTTATACGTCGATATTATTTTAAATTATTAATTATTATAATTTATTATTTTTTATGCAATTTTTAAATCAAATATGTTACTTTCTAGGTCCCAATTTGTTTGGCTGATACAATTTCGAGAGTCAATAATTTTTATGTTCTTTAAATATATTAAATTATTAATTATTATAATTTATAGTAATTTTTAAATATATAATAAATAAAAATAAGATAAATAAATTAAAATAGAAAATTATTACTAATATATATAAGTAGTTTAAAGTAGGCAGCAAAGACACAAGAGTCATGTGTTATTTTTTGTCTCAATTTATATGATACATATAATGTTGGAGAGTCAATCAAATTTTTTTGTACGATTTTTAAATATTTTAAATTTATAATTGTATACAATATTTTTTATATAAATTTTTAGACAATACATGTTACTTGAGAAAATTGAAGGAAAGGTGTCTTTTAAGTCTTGAATGAAGGATTGGTGACATTGACCAACAGATAGGATCAAACATCATTAGGAAACTTGATTAAGTTAATTGTGGACTTGATTAATATTTTCAAAACTTTCTAGTATTTTCAAAAATAAAAATCAACCCAACCCACACCCCTCTTCAATCCAAATCAACCACTCTCTCTCTCCAGTTTCTCTCAACTCTCTCCCAACCAACAGTTCTGCAAAAATTCTCCCTTCAACCCCCGACGACTTCTACCTACGGTGACAAATAGTTGGGCTTTGAGTTTCCTTCTTTTCTCCTTTCAACCCCCGACGACTTCTACCTTCGGTGACAAATAGTTGGGATTTGAGTTCCCCTCTTTAATTTAATCAACCTGTCTCTCATCCCTCTGTCGACCTACAAATAGTTGAGCTTCGTTTTCCTTTTTGACTTCAACCTTCAATCGACGTGATAGCCTTGTTCTCCATCCACAATAGCTTCGAATTCTTCATCGTTCCTTGTCTTCTTTCACAGGTTAAAATTTATGGCCTTTTTAGTTTTGAAGTAAACGAGGAACTTGAGCCAACTTCTCTTATAGTATTGGTTAACTATTTCAATATTTGTTGCACTAATTTGAAATGCGGTCTGAAATGACTTTTTATTGTTTGTGTTTATAAAAAACAAAATGACAATTTGGTTTGATTTGTTTTGTTCTTGTTCTTGGTAAAAATGATGAAATTGTTGTTTTTTGTTGAACAAAATCGTGCTACTATTTTTTGTTTCCTCCGACAGATTACCCATCTGGTGTAAAATATTAACTATCTGATGCAACAGATTTATTATATGATGCAACAGATCAACCATTTGATGCACCAGAGGAACCATCAGATTATAATTCTGATGCAACAAATTAATTATCTGATGCAACAACTTTACCATATGTTGCAGCAGATTAAGCATCAGATAAAAAATCTGATGCAACTAATTAACCATTTGGTGAATGGAAGAACCATCAGATTAATGATCTGATGCAACAGATGAGCCTCCTGTTCGATAAATCCCATCAACTCTTTCTACAGGAAACGTCCATGACTTGATTTTTCCAACTGATTATTCATCTGCCGCGATAGCTGATTCTATGTTGGAAGAAATCTAAACAATATTGACCATTGATAATTGTTCCAACAGATCACTCATGTGTTGCAACTGATGTGTGACCTATTGCACAGACCATTCATCTTTCTCAATAGATGAGTGATATGTTTTGTATTGTTGCAATAGATTACTCAGCCATTGCTGCAGGTTAGTTAACTACTCTGACAGATCACTCATATGTTGCAACAGATGTGTGATCTGTTGCACAAACTATTCATCTTTCTCAACAAATGAGTGATATATTTTGTATTGTCGCAACAGATTATTTAACTGTTCCAATAGATCACTCATATGTTGCAACAGATGATGTCACAATAGTTATGTGATCTGTTAAACAGACCATTCATCTGTCTTAAAAGATTAGTGATATGTTTTGTATTGTTGCAACAGATTACTCATTCGCTGCAACAGTTTGGTTATATGCTGCAATAGATATACTACCTGGTGCAATAGATTGGTGATCTGTTGCAACTGTTATTTTACTGTTTTGCTTGTTTGATTTGTTGTTATCCCTTTTTAATGATGCATTAATCAACAATAATTTATTATTTTATATTCTTGCTAATTTTAGATAATATGGTTCCCAAAAGAACAGAAACCGAATCAAGTCTAAGTAAAGGAATAAGTGAAGCAGCTAGGCTACATCCACCACTCTATGAGCTTGCTTTACAAGCATTATCTCAATCGGGAGCAAAATATGATGAACACGGGGAGGAGGGATGTTTCAAAAGAGATGATATAGATGCTAATAGCCCTTCCACCAAAGAGCTGGTCAAAGACTTCAGTATTGATTGTTATCTTTTGAGAATGCAGTACGATGGTGCCGCAGATTTAATGGGTGATTTTGTGGTTAATTCATCCTTGGAAAAATCTTTCGACGCCTTCAGAAAAATACTTTGAGAATAAAAATTGGATGCTTATTTCAGGGATAGCTGCTTTGGAAAATATCTTGATTTGCCGGAGGACAACAATGCTCGTTTCCAAATGAAAATGGTATATGAACTACTTAAGCGTAGATTTATGTATGAAAACAAAGATAAGATGGATGAGGTGTGGATAAATTACTGTGGAATACCTGTTTGTTTTGATTGGAAGGAGTTTGTCATAGTTACCAAACTAAAATGTTATCCTCCTTCTCAAGTTATACCTATTCTAACAAAAAAAAGCACCCCGCACACCCAAAAAAGGCAAAGGAAAGTCGTGTGATCATGATGACCTGGTGTCCATTGTTGGTCCAAGCTTCAAAAATAAAAATTTGATAGAAGCGTTGAAAGGTAAAGGACTCACAAGCAGTCATTGTGCTTGGTTTGGTTTATACATAATATTCTTTGGGCGAGAGACGTTAACAACAACATAAGCCTCGGTTTAATAAAGCTCTCCGAGGATCTTGATGCGTTTAAAAGCTATCCTTGGGGGTATGAAAGCTTCAAAATGATTGTCAACTATTTGTTGACTCCATTATCGCCAAAGACACTCAACTTATATGGCTTCTCATGGGCTTTCATGGTAAATGTTTTTTTATTCTATTATGATATCATTCATTTTTCTCACTCAATAATGATTTTGATTTATTGGCGTTATTTTATAGGCTTGGGCATTTGAAGTCATTCCTTATTTGAGACAACAAGTGAACTACCAGGAAAGAGTTTCCTGTTCAAGAATCTTGAGATAGTTGTCGGTCAAAACTGATAAAAATACAAAATTTTTTGATCTCTTCAAACCCCCGAAGGATGCAGTAAGTATAATTATAATTAATTTTTTCTTTTAATTAATGATTTTTTTTGAATTATCTAATCATCATTCTAATATATGTAATGATTTATGTTAGATTGTGCATCCGTCGCTAGTTCCAACCAATCGATAGTTGAAGATGCCATTTTTTCTTACTTTACGGTCTGTGCAAATTTTATCGGATCCTAAGGTCATCGACAGAATAAAAATAAAATTGTTTGGAGCAACAACCATTACAAGAAAAAGAATTTTGGAGAGTGGGCTGTTGATGGTCTTAGTGGTGATGGAGCTGTTGGTGGTGGTAGTGGTGTTGCTATTGGTGCTAATGATGCCCCTCTTACTGTATTTAAAGTAAACCATTATGAGTATGATCATACTGGTTATACAGATTTTACCTCTCCCAGCGAATGTTCTGCATGCAAATATCAAGATTGCAGGGCGAAACATGATGTAGTGATTAATGCTATTAATGCATTAACTGCTTTTATAAAGGAATTGACAGCTAAGAGGGGTCTCATTCCATCAAAGAGGATTTTATTTCCATCCACTCCATTAGAGATTAGGGATAAGAGGAGAAGGAGAGTGATTTTCAGGGCATTATCAAGCATCCAAAAAAGCAAAATTGCAACTCATCTGTTTGTGTGTTGCACTGAGCAACGTACAATGTCCAAAGGAGAGCAGCACAAGCTGAAGAAGGTGAGTATATTATATGTCTTCCAACTAACAAAACAAACAGACACATATCTGTTTCAACAGATGACACATCTACTGAAAATTATCAAACAGATATATACATCTGTTGCAACAGTTGACTAACCTATTGCACCAGATAAACATATGTCTCGTCTATTTTAGCAAATCAAACAGCTCTCCGTACCTCTTTTATTTGTACCAACAGATGACCTATCTGCTGCAACATGATTCATATGTTACAACGGATGGTTCATCCATTGGAAATTATCACACAGGGTCTTCCTCATGTAGAAATTTGTCCCAACAGTTGATTCATTATTGTAACAGAAATATAATCTATTTCGGATAATTTAAAATGGGAGGAAGAACTGTTTGATTTGCTAGAAGAGATGAGTTATCCTTTTCCGTTTTGTTGTATCTCCGTGATTAGCATTGACCAATTCTGGCTTTCCAGGTGGATGTAGAAGAAGCTAATGCTGAACAGTATTGACAATATGCTACTCTTTTTATGGAAATATGGAGAACAGAAAGCGCAGAAATAGTACATAAGCGACAATAAAGATCTACAACGAGTAAAGCCAAATTCCATAGCATTGGATGAAGAACAACTTGTCCATACTGAGTAGATCTTTATAGCTTGAGTCTGTCAAAGCAATCCTTGACAGTATACTTAAATTGTTGTTGGTGTATTTGTTGAGATATGTACCCATAATAATTTTTTACATTTCATTTATTCGTTGACGTATTTAAGCTAATTTATGAAGGTTCGATTTATTTTATTTTTTCTACGAATTTTATTTATTCCTTAGATTTGAACTTAATAATTGAAAAGGAATACTAGATTCAAATATTGCAACAAATAATGTATCTGTTGCAACAGACGACACATCTATTGGATAAATCGAACAGATTTAGACATATGTTGCAACAGGTAGGCGATCTATTGAAATTTATCAAACAGGTCTTCCCACTGTTGCAACAGATGGACTTTAGATAAAAACTTCGAGATGATGCAACAGATGACCAACCTATTACAACAGATAAACTATATGTCAGAACAGGTAGGATAATTGTTACAACGGATGGAGAATCTGTTGCATTATAAAAATTCAACTTTTGTTGTACATAAAAAATTGACACTACGTGTAAAAATGTTAAAGTGAATTGAATTGAAATAAAAAAGGCACAATCCATCGACGCTGTTCAGTTCAAACACCTAAAATAAATAGGCATCAAGTAGACAGTGTTCATTTTAAACACGTAAAATAAAATAGGCATCAAATATGTCAGTGTCAAGTCTGGCACATTTCGCTGACTTTTCGTCAACGGTCATTTTTTTCCCCCATTATTTTATATATTATCTTCCTCTTAAAATTTAACCCTAAATTCCCAAATCTTCTTCTTCATCGTCATCTTCTTTAATCTATCCAAATTCTTCAAATTATTTCTTTCATTTTTACCAACTGAGCTTGAAAATGTCGAGAGCATCTTCCACTATTTTTTGTGATAAAGATTATCAATATTGTAAGTGCGATCATGAAGCTATATTAAAGACTTCTTGGACTCAACAAAATCCGGGTCGTAGATTTTTTACTTGTAAGATTTCAAAGGTAATAATTTTTTAATTTAATCAGTTGATTAATTATTGATTTATAATTATTTTGTAATTGTGTTCTCTTTTTTATAGAAATTGGGTGGATGCGATTACTTTGATCGTTATGATGAACGATACCCTTCACAAGCAAATCGTGTAATCTGAGGTTTGTTGAACAAAGTCAAGGCTTCTGAAGAGAAACAAAATCGAGCAAGAAGATACTACATTGTTTTTGTTATTGCTACTGGTTTGGTGTTGTTGGGCACATGAATATTCAAGCCTAATTGCTGAAATTTTCATGGTGGTATGTGTATTTGCTATTGGTTTGGTGTTGTCGAGCACATGGATATTCAAGCGTAACTGTTGAAAAATATCAAAAAGATTTAGGCATATGTTGTAAAATTTAGGTCATCTGTTGAAAATTATCAAACAGGTCTTCCCACTATTGCAACAGATTAGACTTAGATTATTAGATTATTCATAGAAATAACATTGGCGTAATGCAACAGATGACCAACCCATTGCAACAGATAAACTATCTGCCAGAAGGTATTAAATATATTTTACAACAGATTGACAATCTAATCTATTGCATTCTAAAAAACTCAACTTTCATCAGAAAAAAATATTGCCACTACATGTACATGTAATAAAGTGAAGGGTGACTTGAAATTAAAAATTTCTATTTCACACGCTCTTCTATATACACAGGCTTCAAGCATTCTGTTAGTACCCCATAATCCCAAACCTCTTGCAGGTTTGCCACAACGTTGTTGCACAGAAAAGTCATTGGCTCGGCCATTTCTGTGTCGGTCAGCAAATATTCGATGTGTGCAAGAGCGTGCGAGACGCTCGCTTTAGCGGCATCATCTTTTGGAAGATCGTTCCCCTGTTTCAACCTTCAAAATCCCATGATTTCTTCATCAACATTTCCTTTGGCAAATGATTCATCAGTTTACTCTCCCTCAACAAGATGGGCAACAACACCATCAGTGGCTCCACGAGGAGAAAAAGATCAAAATCGTCGATGAGAGGTATGTTTGAGTCATAAACATTGATCTTTCCCTCCCCGAGTAGTATATCAATTGCCCGATAATGCATGCTGTTCGCACTAATGACTACAAGAATCCTTTTTGCCTCAGTCCAGCTCTTGCCGTGTGGATTTCGCCTGTCCCCTCTAACATATTTTATCATTTCTTCTTTATCCAAGATCAATGTAGGAACTAGGAAATCAAGTCCCATGCCAAGGGCTGATGCCTCTCCATTGAGTTGATCGTACCTGTCCTTGAGCTTTTTGCAGAAGTCAAGGTCCATTATCCTATCGGCAATGTCATAAGCTTCCCGATACGTTAATTGTCTTTTCCTCATGAGGCAAAACATTATGTCAACATATTGTAAGATAAGAAGTCAATTTTTAAATAGGTTAGTAATTGTAAAGATGCAAAGGATGGTCCATCTGTTGCATAGGGTTCTCTGAATCAATAATCCAACGTAACTTATGCAACAGATGGATAATAAGTTGCAACAGAACCACTACCAGTTGCATCAGTATACCCAGATATTGTAACAGATGTGAAATCTATTGCATGTCTTCTTTTTCATGGGGTAGATTAGAAGGGCTAGGTTAGGAAAAGTAAACTTGCCTTGTCCTCGTACGGCATACGCATATCAGTCATAGACTAGAAGTCTTGGGGGGAAAAGGGAGGCCTGGGGTAATCTGGTGCGCCTGGTTTGGCATTTTTGGACTGTCGCAGATACCTCTTCTCTTCGGCGCCAAGTTCTGTATATATGTCCACCTTCTTAACTGGCCCCTGAACTTCAACAGCTTTTGGAGAGGGAGGAATTGCAATTTCTTTTGATTTCCGAGCAGAGAGTACGTCTCTAATTGCTCTTTTTTTCTCCTAACTAACACTGTAGGAGTGTGTGGTTCCCTCACCTTCTTGGATGGTATGACACACCTCTTTGATTTTAATTCCTTGATAGCTTTAGAGATAGCCTCTACTTTTTTAAAGAGTTTATCCTGTCTGTCCTTGCACTCATCGCATTCGCAACGAGAACACGAGGGTGAAGAGGGGTGAGAGGGACCTGTGTAAGGGCGAAAAGGGGTGTTTTTAAACATATTTATTCTTTCTTGAGCATCAACATGATCATAATCACGAGTGGTAGCATCATTAGAATGCCTGCCACCAACACCAACAACTCCACTAGAAGAAGCACCCAGATCTGCCTTAGTAAAAGGTTGGTCATGAAGAGCCTCAACATTAGGCTGACCTTGCCTAACTGCTCTTCTTATGGCTATTCCTCCAACCAATTCCTTCATTATTAACTCCATCGTTGGGTCTGCTATAGTATCAACATGACCTAGAGTAATATAAGAAGTCATCACCGACTCCTCCTCAGTAGGCACGATCCATGAATGCACAATCTATAAAAAAAAAAAAAAAGACAGATGCATTTAAATCATATAATATAATAATTTTTACAGTTGGGCTACGTTTTAAAAAAAAAGACCCATCTGTTGCATAGTTTGCAGTATATAGTTAAAATTCATCTGAGTCTGGTTCAGAGAAATAGAGTAACACATGGATAATCTGATGCAAAATATCAATCATCTGTTGCAACAGTTCACAAGATGGGTAATCTGTTATACAATAGATGATCTGTACGTCGCAATAGATTAACAATATGTTATCAGATTAAACATCTATTGCTTAATTTATAGTAGATGGCTAATCTTTAGGAGTCGGGTTCAAAGAATCAAAGCAACAGATAGGTAATCTGATGCAAGATATACCCTGTAGCAACAGATGTCCCATCTGGTGCATCAGATATAGCATCTGTTGCACCAGATATAACATCTGTTCAGTATCTTTCTTATCTTTGAGTAAAATTATTTTACTTGAAGAAGACGTACTGCATCATCCGAAGGGTTAAAGAGATCAGCCTTCTTAATATTGGTGTTGCTCTTTGCAGCCAACCACCTAAACATCCTTGGATGAGAAACCTCATCCAGGTAATACATTAACTGTTTTCGAAGGGGAGGAATGGATTCAAATACCCAAGCCTAAAAAATGTAAACAGGAAGCAAGCAAAAAAAATCATAATAACTATATTCAATATAAATTAATAGATGAGTAAAATTAGTGATTAATTTTACCATGAAAGCCGTATAATGTGGTTGTTTGTTGCAACATATTACGCATCTGTTGTAAAATACCAAACAGATTATGTCATTTGTTACGACAGATCATGAATCTGTTGTAAAGTATCAAACGGATTAAGTCATCTGTTGCGACAGATTACCCTTCTGTTGTAAACTATCAAACAGATTAAGTCATCTGTTGCGACAGATTACCCATCTATTGTAAATTATCAAATAGGCATTGTCATCTATTGTAGTTGACATTATGAGAACTCACCCCTAGTCCTAGATTATCAATTAAGGTATTAGTTGAACATATGAGGTAGTAAGAATTGGTTCAACTCAGAGTGATCGATCGACGACTCTGGTTGGGAGGAACGCAATACAGTCTCATTATGCAATTGACAAAAGACTCAATTGAAGTTGTGGTTGACCCTATGAGTACTCACATTCGATTAAGGTATTAGTCTAACATATGAACACAATTAAATTATATATAAGCAAATGTTCAACCCGTTGCAATAGATGTATTTTTTGTTGGATCAAATCAAATAGATTATGTTATTTGTTACAACATATTACACATCTATTGTAAACTATCTAACAGATTACATCATTTGTTGCGACAGATCACGAATTTATTGTAAACTATCAAACGGATTAAGTTATCTGTTGCGACAGATTACCCATCTGTTGTAAATTATCAAATAAGCACTCTCATCTATTGTATTTGACATTATGAGAACTCACCCCTAGTCCTAGATTAATCAAGTTGAACATATGAGGTAGTAAAAATTGGTTTGGCTCAGAGTGATCGATCGACGACTCTGGTCGGGGGAAACACAGTACCATCTCATCATGCAATTGATATTAGACTCAATTGAAGTTATGGTTGACCCTATGGGAACTCACATTCGAGTAAGGTATTAGTCAAACATATGAACTCAATTGAATTATATATAAGCAAATGTTCAACCTGTTGCAACAGATGCATTTTCTGTTGGATCAAATCAAACAGATTATATTATCTATTGCAACATATTACACATCTGTTGTAAACTATCAAATAGATTACGTCATTTGTTGTGAAAGATCACAAATCTGTTGTAAACTATCAAATAGATTAAGTTATCTTTTGCGACAGATTACCCATGTATTGTAAACTATCAAATAGATTAAGTCATCTATTGCGATAGATTACCTATCTATTGTAAATTATCAAATAGGTTCTGTCATCTATTGTAGTTGACATTATAAGAACTCACCCCTAGTATTAGATTAATCAATTAAGGTATTAGTTGAACATTTGAGGTAGTAAGAAGCGGTTCAGCTTAGAGTGATCGATCGACGACTCTGGTCGGGAGGAACGCAGTACCGTCTCATCATGCAATTGACAAAAGACTCAATTGAAGTTGTGGTTGACCCTATGAGAACTCACATTCGATTAAGGTATTAGTCTAACATATGAACACAATTGAATTATATATAAGCAAATGTTCAACCTGTTGCAACAGATGTATTTTCTGTTGGATCAAATCAAACAGATTATGTTATCTGTTGCAGCATATTACGTATTTATTGTAAACTATCAAAAAGATTATATCATTTGTTACGACAGATTACCCATCTATTGTAAACTATCAAACAGATTAAGTCATCTGTTGCAATAGATTACCCATATGTTGTAAATTATCAAATAGGCATTGTCATCTATTGTAGTTGACATTATGATAACTGACCCCTAGTCCTAAATTAATCAATTAAGGTATTAGTTGAACATATGAGGTAGTAAGAATTGATTCGACTCAGAGTGATCGATCGACGACTCTGGTCGGGAGGAACACAGTACCGTCTCATCATGCAATTGACAAAAGACTCAATTGAAGTTGTGGTTGAACCTATGAGAACTCACATTTGATTAAGGTATTAGTATAACATATGAACTCAATTGAATTATATATAAGCAAATGTTTAACCTGTTGCAATTGATGTATTTTCTATTGGATCAAATCAAATAGATTATATTATCTGTTGCAACATATTACGCATCTGTTGTAAACTATCAAACAGATTATGTCATTTGTTGTGATAGATCACGAATCTGTTGTAAACTATTAAACAGATTAAGTCATCTGTTGCACTTAAATATTTTTAGATCCTTTTTTTTATAAAGCAATTTAGGTATTTTCTGTCCAAGATAAAATAATTAAAATTCTAAGGCGTTAAAATATATTACTCGGTACTACTTGGATAACTCAAAAATCTTCTGAGTGAGTAGTCCTATCTGGTCTTTTTAATGTCACAGTCTCCTCGTGTCCCTCAAAAGTTACTAATGAATATTTAAAATCCCCCATATCTAGAACTTCTCTCTCCTTTAGCCATAAAGTAGTCTAGACTCAACTCATTACCCTTCTTTATTTTTTATTCTCAATTATCTTTGTTGTTTCATTTTTTTCCTCTCTTTTCTCTCTTCTTTTGAATGAGGATCCTTAAGGATCTTAACCAATCAATATCTTTCTCGACTGAACTGGATGTTCTGACCCTTTTACTTTTTTGACATTGCAGGTATGATTCACTATTGCTCCTTTCATCTCGTCTTATTCTTTGTATGTCATTTGAATTAGATATTTACATCTGTTGCTATTAATGATTTACCCATTACCAGTTTTCTATTTATTGAGAAAATTGAAGGAAAGGTGACTTTTAAGTCTTCAATGAACGAACCGCTGTTTTTATTAAAATATGCGAAAAAAGTAATCTGTTGGGAGAACTTAAAAAGTCTTGTTATCAGTATAGTTTTTTTATGTCTTTTTTTTGGTACTTTGGTGGTGGTGTTTTTGGGGGGGGGGGGTTATATTGGAACATGTGATGTTTGTGTTGTGGATGGTGTTGGAACATATGGTGTTGTTTTGTTTTTTTCTTTGTTGTTGATGTTGTTGTTGGTGATGTTGCAATATTTTCCTCAACTGTTGCAACTGATGAATCAGCTGTTGGAACAGACGAAGCAACTGTTTGAAGAAATCAAACCAGTAGCAAGGATGGTTTGATTTATTCTAATAGATGACCCATCTGTTGCAACATGCCATCCACCCTTTGCAAATGATGCCTCATGGGTTGAACAGATGGGTAATCAATTGTATCATATTGGCCATCTGTTGATTCACGCAATTTTGTGTTACCCTTTTGTAATGTTCTTTATGTTCTCTTGCTTGCATCAAATGTATTTCTCTTGTTTGCAGACAAAAGGAAGTGAAATTGGATCCACTTTTTCCCTGCCAGCATTAAAGGCTAGAGTAAAGATGGGTTAGAAGGAATAAAATGCTTGCAGATGGAACCACTTCATATATGGGAGGTATGCATTACTGATCAACCTATCATGAAAACTTACATCCAGTATAATGATTTTGTGAATGTTTGTTCTTTACCTATTAAGCATTAATCCTTCAAACAAGAAATGACATTTTATAGTTAAGATTGTTAGGTTCAAACTGGTAAAGCTAAGGGACCAAGACGCTGGTGTCGATACCCCGTTACAATTTAATGACGGTTCATGCTCATATTTTTGTGTCAAGTTTGGGGAAGGGTTCAAGTTTTTGGCGGCAGTGTAAATATCCAATAGTTATTGGACTGGTTTTAATGGCGCAATGGACTTGTTGAAAGGCCTTCGAAGCCTCACAATGCAACAAACAACGATGGATCTAATAGAAATTTCCCTGGTCCAAATTTATATGGATGGGTTGTTGGAAGAGACTATTATACAACAGAAGGTGTTTGGGAGAAAACCTGTGTGGGAAGAGGGAGGTTGAGAAGGCCATATATCATCTCAATCCTTGTTTAATAGGATACACAGGGTCGGAAGGAAAGTGTAGCAAAATTAGCTTATGAAATTGAAATGAAAAATGAAAAAACTGGATGAGATACGAATGTGAAAGTGTATCCAAAAATGAAAATCCATCAGCCGTTGAAGAAAAAGAAGAATGGTCAAGAGGAATTGAGCTGGTCATTGAGGCCACGCTCGCTAGTTGCATTCTCGAGCTAAGTGTCCAGCTCCAGTCCTGTTGACCATTCTTCTTCTTTTTCATCGACTGATGGATTTTTATATTTTGATACACTTCCACATTTGAAGCTCATCCAATTTTTTCGTTTCTCATGTGAATTTCATTGGCCAATTTCGCTACACTTTTCGTCCTACCCTGTGTTTTCTCTTAAATAAGGTCTGAAATGATATATGGCCTTCTCCACCTCCCCTTCGTGCATAGGTATTCTCCCAAGCACCTTCTGCTGTAAAAAAAGTTTCTTCCACCAATCCATCAATATTAATTTGGATCAGGAGAATTTCTATTGGTTCTATCGTTATTTGCTGCATTGCGAGGCTTCGGAGGCCTTTCAAGAAGTCTATTGTGACATTAAAACCGGTCCAACCACTATTGGATATTTACACTGCCGCCAAAAATTTGAACCCTTCCCCAAACTTGACACAAAAACATGTCCATGAATCGTCATTAAATTGTAACGGGGTATCGACACCACCGTCTTGGAATCCTTCAGCCTTATCAGTTCGCACCTATCAAACTAAACTGTACAATACAGGATCTTGTTTGAAGGATCAGTGTCTAATCGGTAAAAAACTGCATTCACAAAATCATTGCACTTTATATGTGTCTTCACGGTAGCCTGATCAATAATATACATAACGCACATGCATGAAAATGGGATCCATTGCACGCATCTTATTCTTCCTACCCCATCAGGACATGTCAGACAATGTTGTTTATTCATCTGCACGAATGTGATGACTACTATTAAAATAGAGGTGTGAAGAGTAGTGACTTTTTATCTTAACACGTTCAAAATAGATGATGAATCAAAATCTCCATCTGTTGCAACTGACAAATCAGCTGTTGGAAGAAATCAAAACATCTTCTCCAACATATGGCCCATCTGTCGCAACAGATAATCTATATGTTACAACAGATGGTAAATCTGTTGTGATAGACCAGACTTTTTTTCTTTTTATTCATCTGCAAGCATGTGATTACTTCTTTCTAAAAATGTTTGTTTCAATTTAGTTTTCCTACTTATAAAATCAAGGGAATTTTATTGTATTCTTCCAAGATTACCCCTATTATTAAATGACTACATAAAGTATATTATTCACATTTATACTTTCAAATCATAATTAATAAGGCCAATTTGGTAAAATAATCACCTAATTTATATTTTTATTAATTGGTGTGCCAAGCCCATAGGGCCCAACTAATAAGTAACGAAGGGACTATTAAAAAGTGGTGAAGACTTTTTATCTAACACATTCAAAATATCTTATGAACCGAATACTCCATCTGTGAAACAGAAAATGATGAATCGGCTGTTAGAAGATATCATCATAACATCTCCTCCAACTTATACTGTCTATCTGTTGCAATAGATAATACATAAGTTGCATCAGATGTTTTATCTGTTGCATATACAAACCATCTATTGCAACAGATGGTAAATCTACTTTAACAGCAGTCTGTTGCACATTCAATCCATCTATTGCAACAGATGCTAAATCTGTTAAACATGCTGAACGATTTGTTGCAACAGCTCAATAATATCAGCTTTTATTGAGTCTCAAACTGCTATGAAAAGGTGAGGAGTAATTAGCGTAAAAGAAAAAGTCGCGACTTTTCACAGAAAACAAAATTCCACCAGTTTGAAGGTAATTAATACAATGGAGCTGAAAAGTCCTTCCTTTTGGCCTGACATAGGTCCCTCCTTAATCTTCATTTAACTTTATTTATTTCTTGCATTTTTTCCTTTCGTGTGATATCTTCAACCACTTCTCTTCAAAGAGCATATTCCTTTCTCGTTGAGGTAAGTTTTTTTTTTTGTGTAAATTTACTAGTTGGTCGTATACGTTGTATTACATTTTGAACTTTTTTCTTTAAATTTGTCAATTCATGCATGTTCTAGATATGGATGATCCTTTTCTGGAAATTTCTATTCTACGCGATACAGTGCAAAAACTTCAAAGGCAGGTTAATGACCTGCAGAGCGAGTTGTTTGCTGTGAGAACGACGATGTTCAAAGAGATGCAGAGGCTGATGAGAGCCCTAATGCTGCGAGTTGATTGGCTCGCTGTCATTAATGATGATGATGATGATGATAATTAGAATGTATTTTTTCTTTTAGCGTACGTATTTTAATTTTTCTATATCGGATCTGTACCTAATGTATTTTATTTTTCATTTAATGAAAAATTTACTTTTAGCCAGACTTTGATTTTGGCGTTTTAATTCTTATTCAATTTTCATTCTGTCTATTTCTTCTAATCTAATACATGTTAACATGTGGACGGTTGGAGATAATGTTGAATCCAGTAGCACTAGCAAATTTGGCTTTTGAGTTCTTTCAACAAATGGACCATGTGTTGGAATCGATTGGTCATCTTTTGGGTTTCAACATATTATCCATCTGTTTTTACAAATTTGTCATCTATTGGAGGAAAGAATTCCAATTGTTTGTGCAAATGTTGAGAATAATTGTGGTCTGCTATATTATTTAGTTCATGTTTTGCCTCTTTTTATTGATGCACAAGTTATTTTTTAAAAAAAAAAGATAGTTTATATATAATAAATGATAACATTAGGTTCACAACAATGAGTTAAATATATAAAAGTCCACAACAAACAAACAAACAACAACACAAGTTTCTGCAATTACAACGATCATGGTGGATTATGATTTGGGCATGTAGTTCTTTTGTGGCCAGTGCACTTATATATGGAGCACTTGTTTCTTCTTGATGAAAATGATTCTCCAACTCCACGCCTCTTTTTATATAGCTTTCTTCCCAGTTTGATAGTGCTCGGGTCAATATATGGAGGAGGTATTAATCTCCCCATAAGATCTACTGGAACAACCTAAGATTCTTCGGGAGGCACCGGAGTAATATTTTCACTATATGCCATTTCATATTTTTTCCACCGAATAATAATTAGAGGAGTGCTTGTAAACTTCAGGCCCATATTTATGGCCGTATTGAGCTCGAATGGCTGCCATAGCATGTGGACAAGGTATTTTGCCCAAGTCAAAAACTCTACACGTACAAGATTTTATTTGAAGATCGACCGTGGCAGCATCACCATGACTGGTGATACGAAATTTGTAATTTGCTATTTTATGAGAGAATAACCTATTCCCCAAATTGATGTTCGTTGATATTTTCTTTTCGATTTCGAGAACAAATCGGGTTCTTTTTTCAGGGCACTTGAACTGCACACGCCTTTCGTTAAAAAAATCGCTATACTTCTCGCTTATTTTTTTCAAATAAAGCCTTGATGGAAAATTCTCTTTCATCGCCAAACAATGAATTCACTGATTTAGCTATGTTTGATGTCATAATATTTTACCTATAGAAAAGAATCACTTAGTACGATATCAAACTAAACTTGTAAATCAAACAAGACATTAAATTCATAAGAATGTACCTATTTGCTGGACAGAATGCCTGGGTCAATCTCTCAAAATCGACACGTGTGAGAAATTCTGCTACCTTAGGATTCATATTCGTTTTTTGATTGAAATGGTCTAAAAAGTCCTCTCTACTATATGCTTTAGCTGCTCTATAAAAAAGGGTGACGACCCTTTCGTTGTGATAGTTGTTTCGAATGTTCTCTCCAAGATGCCTGATGCAACAACCAAAGTAAGCTGAAGTGAAGAAAAGTGAACACATCTTTGGAATACTTGGATGCCTATCCGATACAAAACACAACTCTTCGGTATCTTCGACGCAGCGTCGCAGTTGTTCAAAAAAAATTCATAAGAGGTATCGCATTCCTTGTCCGCTACATAAAAAGCGACAGAAAAGATGTGATTCTCTGCATCCTGTTCCATCGCCGCTAGTAGAACTTCATTATACCTGTTCCTCAAGAAGGTACCGTCGACGTCTATGCCTTTTCTCAAATTTCGAAAACCTTGAATCCAAGTACCATAGGATACAAAAAAGTACTTGAACCTTCCATTTTTATCCAGGTGAAATGTCGTCTTTCTTTCGGGATTTGTGGACTCAATCATGTAATGGTAAGAATCTAAGACTTCATACCCATGCTCGAGTATCTCCCTAACCAGGTCCTTGGAAATCCCTATGGCCGTAAATTCCTTCCAATAACTGACCAGGACACCCAAATCCGTAAGGATTTGATTGGCCATAAGCCTTGTTGAAGGGCCTTTGCCATCGGGGAAACTACTCCTGAAATATTCATCGAGGAACTTTGTCGTGGTGTGAGAATTTTGACCCGAGATATGATTCGACCCACACGTGTGATGCTTTTCACGTTTATGAATAACGAATCTATCAGAACCAGCATACTTCACCGCTCTTAACCACCACTTGCAGTTCGAATTAACACATTTGAAGCAATAGATACTGCTCGAATTAATCACCTTTCTTTATTTTGAAATCTTTTTTCAAGCAAGAAATAAACATAGTGTTAGATAGTTCATTTTTGTCCTTGAATGACATTCCAATAAAAAAAATCGATCCCGCCGTCTTGAAGATTTCCAGATTATGTCGATTGAGAAGAACTGCACATCGTATTGGTCGTATCAATGGGCGTAGGTGTTTGATCATCATTTGGAATATTCATGTCTAGATCATCCAACCTATCATCAAAGAATTCTTTTTCTTCTTCTTCTTCTTCTTCTTCTTCTTCTTCTTCTTCTTCTTCTTCTTCTTCTCCTTCTTCTTCTTATTCTTCTACATTCTAGTTCTCATTCTCTCTCGTCTTTTCAACCATGTACACCCTTAACACCGGCCTGGTTGAATTACTTAGATAAGCACGCAATCAAACCTGATCGGTTATATTGAAAGACAGTACCCTCTGATTTTCAAAGGAGCTGTGTATGTAGCTGATGGCGAATTCTTCCGGTTGATAATTCAGTCCACAAAAGCTGATGATTAAGTTCAGAAAATCATCATACAAAACATCACTTTAGAGTGTCATAGCTATCGTCTCTAGCATTTCACCCTCATTCCAACGCCATATATATCGATTGCTCTTCTCAACCCATTGACCATGACAATCCACCCCTATTGTTATTAATCCCTCCGTTAGTGGTACCTAAATAAAGTCATTTGTTAAAAAAGTTGATAGTGATTTCATAGTGCCGTGAATGAATCCCAACAGATTGTTATCTATTGCAACAGGTAAGTGATGAGTCGCAATAGATTCTTACCTGTTGGGATTCATATTACGATCCTGAATATCTGTTGCAATAGATGAAGCGCCTGTTGGAATTATGTTACAACTAAATCACCTTTGTAGCAAATTCCAACAGATGAGTGACAATTGCAACAGATAATTAACCTATTGCGATAGATGACTTACCTATTGCAACAGGTTATTAATCTATTGTAACTATGTTGGAATCATATTCAGGTTCTGTTACAACAGGTAAATAATCTCTTGCAACAGATATGTCAAATGTTGCAACAGATGATCCATCTGTTTAAATATGAATCCAACATATCAGTTTTCCATTGAAACAGATGTCTCATCTGTCACAACAGATGATTTATCTGTTTAAACAAATGAATCTTATGTTGGATTAATGATTGGATTCTATCCATTGTGGGAAAATAACAACACAATAGCAGTTACCCAGATGACAAATTCAACTAAAAATCATAATTTGACTTACCAACGTCTCCTATGAAGTAATGCCAAAGTAGAAAGTGATGTTAGAAATAAAATTTGACCTAAGAAATTAGTCAAATAGCAACACTAGCGGTAACAACAACAACAACAACAAATAGTCAATAAGAACAAGATGAAGATGATAATAAAGTAGAAGATGATGATAATGAAGCAGAAGATGATGAATGAAGCAGCAACAACAATGAACAACAAAAATCGCTAAGAGAGAGAGAAAACAACAATGGGTGAAAAGAGAGAGAAAAACGCCTTTTTTTCCTCCGTTTTCCGTTATATAGGCTAACATTTGGATCAAAATGTAAATTTAAAAACTTGTGGGTTATTTTCAAACTTCTCCAACTTTCTTAATCCATAATAAAGTAATTGTCACCTCTACCTAATAATTAAGACTTGTGTCACTTACACCTCATTTTAAAACTCTTTTGTCACCTGTGGTCCAAACCCCCATGTTACTTTCATAGTTTGAATTTATGTGCTGCTGATATAATTTAGAGGGTCAATCAATTTTTTGTATACATTTAGATGTTTGCATGGTCTTTAAATATTTTAAATTGTTAATTGTTGCAATTTATAATATTTTTACATAATTTTCAGATAATATATGTTACTCTTTCTGTCTCAATTTATGTGATACTATTGGAATTTAGAGGGTCAACCGAATTTTTTACATATAGTTTTATATATTTTGGGTTGTTAATTATTGTCATTTATAGTACTTTCTGCTATTTTAAAATAATATGTGTTACTTCTTTCAATTTATGTGAGTGTGATAGTATATGGAGGATCAATCAAATTTTTTATATGTCAATAATATTTTAAGTTGTTAATTATTGTGATTTATGATATTTTTAAATAATATATGTTATTTCTTCTGTCCCAATTTATGTGGCTGATGGAATTTCGAGAATCAATCATCTTTATGTCCTTCAAATATCTTAAATCGTTAATTATTGTAATTTATAGAAAATTTTAAATAAATAACAAATATAAATTAAGACAAACAAATTAAAACAAAGAAAATAAGAATAATATTTTAAATTGTTAACTATTGTGATTTATGATATTTTTTACTTTATTTTTAAATAATATATGTTACTTTTTTTGTCCCAATTTATATGGTCGATGGAAGTTCGAGAGCCATTCATCTTTTTTATATCCTTCAAATATCTTAAATTGTTAATTGTTGTAATTTATAGAAATTTTTATGTATTTTATAAATACATAACAAATATAAAATAAGACAAACAAATTAAAATGAAAATAGAATAATATTTTATGTTGTTAATTATTGCGATTTATGATATTTTTACATTATTTTTAAATAATATATGTTGCTTCTCCTGCCCCAATTTATGTGGCTGATGGAATTTCGAGAGTCAATCATCTTTTTTATGTCCTTCAAATAACTTAAATCGTTAATTATTGTAATTTATAGAATTTTTTATGTAATTTTTAAATACATAACAAATAAAAAATAAGATAGACAAATTAAAACAAAGAAAAATAATAATATATAAAAAGTGGCTAATCTGGCAGGATAACCGTCTCTTACCTACTAAGAGCCAATCATCTTTTTTATGTCCTTCAAATATCTTAAATCGTTAAGTGTTGTAATTTATAGAAATTTTTATGTACTTTTCAAATACATAACAAATAAAAAATAAGACAAACAAATTAAAATGAAGAAAAATAATAATATATAAAAAGTGACTAAGCTGGCCGGACAATCTTCTCCTGCTTTAAGCCACTCATATATATTAGTAAGAATGAAAAAAATTAAAAAAAGTTTCATCTCATCTCTACATTTCTTCTCTATAATATGTTTCATTTTATTACTCTGTTAGTTTGATTTTACAATACATTATTAGCACGAGTCTAACCAATTGAATTAGGGGCGGCTCAAGCACATTGATAGCCTAAGACGAAAATTAAATAGAGGCTTTAAATTTTTATGAAAAAATATTTTTTTTAATAAAGTCTACATTTAAAATTTTGAGATACAAAGTTATAAATATTACAAACGATTCTTTTCATAATTTTTTCATTAATATAACTAATGCATTTAATCTTTATTGAGACATACTTTAAATACATCAAAATTCTTCTAATAATTTCTTACTTTTATAAAAGAAGTTTATTTTTGCTATAAATAATATTTAATAATTTTTTAATAAAAATACATAATTTAGTATTGCTAAAAAAAAATGAGGCCCCTTAAATTTGAAGGTATTAGGCAGTTGCCTTTTTCTTTACTAGATAGAGCGGCCCCTGAACTCAATCAGATGAGTAGGTAATCTTTCATGATGCGAGGTAAATAAAAAAGATACATGCTAAAACTTTCTTCTAATCAACAAACATCTAGTTGAGTCTACTCGTCTAGGTCGTTGGCATGTTATATATATATATATATATATATATATATATTTACTTGATTATGAAAAGTCATTGTTGTTATTTTACAATAATAACCTGATGGAGATTGTTTGAATACATAATAACTTGATGGAGATTGTTGGTAAGATATATTTCACAGCAGTGAATATAAAATATTTGTATTTTGAGACTTGAGTTAAGCCAAACATGAATAGCCAACTTGGTACATCAAAGACAATATATGCTGACCAAGACTTGTTGAAAGCTTGCACCCATTACAAGACAACTATAAGTAAATAAAACATAAACTAAAGAGTAATTTTACTAGAAGAAATATGGGTGTCAAGTGGGTCGGGCCGGGTAAAAACATAAACTAAAGAGTAATTTTACCAGAAGAAGTATGAGTGTCAAGTGGGCTGGACCGAGTAAGTATGGGTGTCAAGTGGGCCGGGCCGGGCCGATTTGACCCGGCCCAATAAGCCCTAGGGCTTTAGGGTTTCGGGTTCCGGGCCGGTTATTTTTTAAAATGGATCCGGCTAACCTGTCCCGGACCAAGCCCGGTCCAGGCGCGAAAAAAAAAAAGAGATTTTGGCTTTTGGGCCAAAGTAGCCGTTGGCCCAACGGCTATATAGCCGTTTTTGGGTCCAAACGGCTAGTTTGGGCCCATTTATTAAAAAAAAAAAAAAAAAACTTTAAAAAATATTTTTTAATCCCAAAAAACAATCTATAAATACCCTACAACTTCAAATCATTTTTCACACAATTCTTCACTCTCTCAAATCTCATTCTCTCTCAAATCTCAATTCTCAATTCTCAAATATTCAATATATTTAATTTCTTAAAGTGTTCACTTTAATTTTTTAATTTTTCGTTTACAAAGTACGAGCGGAAGTTTCTAAAGTCGCAATCTTCGGATACTTTCAAAATTTGGTATTGTCGTTCCATCTCTTACGTTTAATTTTTATTTATTGTATTAATTGTTTAATATTTAATTTTATTATATTTGTGTATTTTGAATATTTTTAGTTTAATTTAATTTATATTATGGATAAATTAAGAAACCTCTCTACTGAAGGTGTTAAAAATTTTTGTCCCGAAAGCGGTAGTGGTAGTAAAAAGCGAATTACTAGCGGTAGAGGTAGTTCAAGTAGTAGATATACCCGTGTGCCTTCGCCTCTGGTACCGCTTATGTAGAAGCTCAGGAAAATTAAGGTATAGAAGAAGAAAATGAAGTAGATGCGGTTAATTTAGACGAAGATAATGAAAATATTGCTGAGACACCCGCAGTAGGAGATGCTAACATTAGATCTGAATCAGTTAATCTCCCTTTCCGTCCTCCCAGTGCCCCAAAACCTCGTAAAAAAACTAGTATTGCATGACAATTTTTTGAACGTATATCAAATATTGAGGTGCAATGTAATATTTGTCAACAAATATATAAGCATAGAAGTGGAGGCAAGCAAGGGGGTACAAGTACGTTAATGAGACATGTAGCTGAAGATCACAAAAGAGAGTTAAATATTGCAAAAGGTGGTGGGGATGTTGGTGGGTCAACGCAAACTAGAATGGACCCAGCAACCGTTCACGTAGCGAAGAAGTATAATAAATTGAGGGACCGGGAAGAAATAGCTAAAATGATAGCTGTGGGTTGTTTGCCTTTTAATTTTCCTTCTTCTGATGCCTTTATTCGTTATATACAAGCAATTTATAATCCTATGTTTAACGGTATTCCTAGAACTACTTGTCGGTCTGATATTTTTAGACTCCATTCACAATATTGTTTTTATTTATCAACATTGTTAAAAAATATTCAATGTAGATTGTCCCTAACTTCTGATCTTGGCCGTGCTGTAAATAAAAATGATTATTTAACCGTTACTTGTCATTGGATGGATAGTAATTTCGTGATGCAAAAACGTATTCTTGCTTTTTTATATGATAAAGATGGTAAACATACTGGACAATTTATTGCTGATTCTATTGTTAAAATTGCCGGATATTATGGTATCGATAATAAAATTTTATGTATTGCTTTTGATAATGCTTCGAACAACAACACTGCTATAAAAAAATTAAAATCTATGCTATCTCCGCCCTTGCCTGAAATTTTTCATATTAAGTGTGCATGTCATATATATAATTTAATTGTAAAAGATGGTCTTGAGTTTTTTGAGTTTTATATTGAAAAAATTCACCTTGCTGTTGGTTTTATTCAAGGAAATAATCGTAGATCCAGAATTAGAGAATTTAAAGTTAATGTCAAGAAAATGGACTTACACCGATTTTGATGCCTGAGGAAATTGATACTAGATGGAATTCTACGTATGAATTTTTAAAACTTGTTATAAATATAAAATTCCTATTACACTAGCTTTTAACCAACATTGCGGTTCATTTGCTGATTCTGCTGATTGCATGTTACATAATTCTGATTGGGTTGTAATTAATGATCTTGTTAAATTTTTAGAAAAATTTTATGTAGCTACGGTTGAATTTTTCGGTGCTTATTATCCTACTATTTGTAATATTTTGGCATATATAGCCGATATTTCTGGTTTGCTCAAATAATATAAAAATAAAGAAGGTTATAAAGAAGCTGTTGGCGCCATGTTTACGAAATTTAAAAAATATTTTTTCCCGATTCCCCCTATTTACTTGGTTGGTCCTATGCTAAATCCGTGCATGAAATATAATAATATGTGTCACTTTAGTACTCTTATTTATACTAACTTAGAAATAAATATTAACCATGATTCTGAACAAGTACAACCTGATTTGTGGACGGCTACGGCTGATGCAAAGGATTACATAGAAAAATTATATAATCACTATGCTGATTTATTTGATTTGGTCGTACCTACAAATATCACTCCAACTGTCGCTCCTCAACCTCCCGAGGAGCCATCATCTTCTAAAAGGCCGGCACATAGTGGTTTGTCTGATTCGTTTTATGATTTAAATTGTTGGAACAGTGTTGATGAGAGAACTTACACATCAACTTATCGGGAAGAGCTGAAATATTATCTTCGGACGGCACCAGAGGATCGCAGACGACGGATCAACACGTTGGATTGGTGGAGGAGTAATATTATTAATTTATTATATTAAGTAGCATATGTTTTGTATATTTGTGCATATATCTTCTATAAAAGTGTATATTTAACATATACATGTGTATATGTTTAATAAATTAGTATATAAGTATATCTATATATATTGTAATGTATATATAATGTAGTATATTTTATAAGTAGTAGTATATATACATTGAATAGTGCGTATACACGTGTATATATCTTCTATAGAAGTGTATATTTAACGTATACATGTGTATATATTTTATAAATTAGTATATAAGTATATCTATATATATTGTAATGTATATATAATGTAGTATATTTTATAACTAGTAGTATATATACATTGAATGGTGCGTATACATAGAATAGAGTGTATATATATGAATAGATCTTCTATAGACGTGTATATTTAACGTATACATGTGTATATGTTTTATAAATTAGTATATAACTATACAAATATATATTGTAATGTATATATATTATAGTATATTTCATTTAAAGTATTACATATATATAGAATAGAGTGTATATATGTGAATAGATCTTATATAGATGTGTATGTTTAACGTATACATGTGTATATATTTTATAAATGAGTATATAACTACACAAATATATATTGCAATGTATATATATTGTAGTATATCTCATTTAAAGTATTACATATCATAGAATAGAGTGTATGTATGTGAATAGATCTTATATAGATGTGTATGTTTAACGTATACATGTGTATATATTTTATAAATTAGTATATAACTACACAAATATATATTGTAATGTATATATATTGTAGTATATCTCATTTAAAGTATTACATATCATAGAATAGAGTGTATGTATGTGAATAGATCTTCTATAGACGTGTATATTTAATGTATATATGTGTAGGTGTTTTATAAATTAGTATATAACTATACAAATATATATTGTAATGTATATATATTGTAGTATATCTCATTTAAAGTATTACATATACATAGAATAGAGTGTATATATATGAATAGATCTTCTATAGACGTGTATATTTAACGTATACATGTGTAGGTGTTTTATAAATTAGTATATAACTATACAAATATATATTGTAATGTATATATATTATAGTATATTTCATTTAAAGTATTACATATACATAGATTAGAGTGTATATATGTGAATACATTTTCTATAGACGTGTATATTTAACGTATACATGTGTGTGTATATATATATATATATATATATTGTAGTATATTTTATTTAAACTTTAAAGTTTAAAGTAGTACATATATATTTGGATGGTGTGTATATATGTGTAATTGTGTATATGTGTATATATTTTTTAAATTCTAATATAGTATATACTATATATATAAAGGGACGACCCGGTTTACGGAGGGGGGGGACCACTCCGGGCCTGACCTACGCACCCTCACCCCAGCTTCGCTGGAGGGGCGTTTCGAACCCCCGACCCTGGCACACCACGGTAAGCAAGCTTACCGCTGAGCCAAGGCCATCCCTCATATACTATATATATAGTGTATATATATTGTTTAACGTATTTATAATGTATATAGGTGGGTATATATAATGTATATTGAAAAAAAGTTTTTTTTTTTTATATTTTTGACCGGTTTTTTTTTTAATCGGGTTTGACCGGGTTTAGGTGGGTTTGACCGGGTTGGGTTAAGTGGGTCGGGTTCGGGTGGTTTTTTATTTTTTTACTGTTGGGCCCGGACCAGACCGGCCCACTTAGACCCCAACTCGGACCCGGACCGGCCCTCAACCCGGTTAAATAACCCGGAACCGGCCCGGCCCACTTGATAGCCATAGAAGAAAGTGACTAATTTTTCTTCTAGCCGGTCGCTCCCCAAGGTTTCATAGCTATTTCCAAACGCGTGCACTTGTAACATCATTTGTTCCTCACCTATATAAGTCACTCTATTTGAGAACAAAACACACACCAACAAAGTAAAAGAAAAAATATGTTCCTCCTAAGTTCCTTTACTTTTGGGCAATAGTTTTGAGCAACCTCCAAACTTTCAGCCACGAGTGCACGTGTTTGGAAGTAGCTGTGAAACCTTGGGAAGTGATCGGCTAGAAGAATTTGCACCAGAGTCGGGGTGAAATCATTTTCAAGGCAGTGGCTTACCACGACACAATATTTGTGACCATTTTATTATAATTATTAATTTCAATTCCATATCAATATTGTAGTACGTTTTACAAGAACCAACTTGGTACATAACAACACCATTCGTTTCACCAATTAAAAATACATACATAACATTACCACAAAGTTAATTCAAAGACAATATATGTTGACCAAGACTTGTTGCAAGTTGCAACAATTACAAGACTAAGTAAACAAAACACAAACTAAAAGAGTAATTTTGCTAGAGGAAAGTGAATAGTAGGGACTATTCATAACTTTCCTTTATTCTCACACCAATACAAATACATATACGTCTTAATTATCGACCTTCATATATATAGACTTAAAAAGGCATTTTCAGAAAGCGCTTCCCCAATATATAATAGCGTGATTAAAGAGGAGGCCGCGGATTTCTGATCCAAATTTTAGACACAACAATAGCCACAAAGGCCATAGCAACTATTGCAATGGTGGCAATATATAACTTTGCCAAGTCTGAAAATTCTACCAAGTTTTTTCAGTAAATGGTGCCCATGGAACAGTCCCTTAGCTTCAACAGTGTTGTTTCCATTCATCATTGCTGCGTCAAAAAAATTAAGTATAGAATGTCGTTTTAATCAGTGGTAGAATCAAGAATTTATAAAGATATTAAAAAATATTAAAGCTCTGTAACAAGTATTAAATATTTAAATATTTAATATAACAATTTTTGAACACCCTTTTACCACTTTATACTAAAATCCTCTATTATCTCATAAGAATTCAACAGTTCATATGTATTTTTTTTCATGTATATACACTATACATGTCGAATAGTTTTGAGTTCTTCTCATGTTCTTTTCTTTATAGTTTGACTCTTGCAAGTGAATATTTTGACTCCACCAATGCTAATATTATTTATAGATTAACCTAAAATATATTTTTCAGAGCATTGGAAAGGAAAAAAGTTAAAGAAAGTAAAAAACTTAATTTTCTTTATTAACTTTCCTATAAATTTGAAAATAATTAATAGATGGAGGAAGTAAATAAACCTTGGGTCACTGGAGCAGGTGCCTCAGAATTCATTTCCCTAGCAACAATTTGTGAGGATATTATTAGTAGAATAACCAAAAAAAGCCAAACAAAAATATTATTTTTGGAAACCATTTTGATTAGTAAATTAAACTATTTGGAATTTCAAGTTTTTTTTTTTTTTTTTTTGTTGATGAGAAAAGACATGCATTTCTCCTCTATTTATAGACATCAATTGTGTTTCATGCAGCAATTAAAAAAAGTGGGAAAATGTTGAGGACTTACTTTGAATAAAAAAAGATATCATGAAGACCATTTTCTTTTGGGGTCAAAAAGATGGAAGACTTGCTTTAACCAAACATATAGTATAATATTGTAATAGGGTATGAAGATCGAGTATTAAGGCAGAAGGTTTATAGGAAATTTAGCATCGTTTAGTTTATGTTATTATTATTACTCTCCTATTAGCTGATTCTATTATTACTTGTTGTTTCCTTTCTTTTAGTTATTATATTATTTGTTAGTTCGCACTATTTTCTTCTGCGTTATTTTTAGCATGACTGCTTTACTATTGTATTTTATTTCAATACTTGATGTTGATATGCTTTACATGTGTTGAGTAGCTATCAGAAATAACTTCTCTATCTTTACAAAGTAGGAGCAAGTATGCATACATACTAACCTCACTTGTGAAATTACGCTCGATATGTTGTTGTTTTATAATTATATATTATATATTATCAAAAGAGTACATTTTATTTTGTTACACTGGTCGTCTTTTTGTAAAAATACTTTTTGATGCAATTTTTGATTATATATTTAAGTGGAAAATTTTATTACTTTTCAATATTCAAGCTTTACTTTGTGCATTTTTGGGTTCGAGGTTGTATCACAACTCATTTGATTTATTGAAGGTAAACAATTATTTAGACGTGTTTATTAGAGTAATTTCTTAACACGTATATATAATTTGAGGCTCTTCAGTCAAAGTTACTGAATTCCGATGAATCTGCTCCTATGAATGATTGGGATTCCTCAATCGATGCTTAATCATATGTTTTGAATTTGAGTTCATATCATGTAGACGTGGGAGAGATGCCAATTTTAACAGCCAAAGACTTCACATTATACTTTGGCCTTTTTGTGGAACCTCATAAAAGATAAAACCCCACTTTATTAATTTAAGGAAAAATGTTCAAATATGTCATCGAACTTTAAGAAAAGACTCATATATACTATCCGTTTAAAGTTTGGCTCATTCATGCCATTGCAGATACAAAAAAGGCCCATTCGTATCATTTTTTTTAACAGTCTAGTTTGGTGGGTTTTGGTAAAACCATTTGTACACGTGGTCAACAATGAGTCATCCACGCCATTAATCAAACGAGCCGAAAAAATTAACGAAATAAGCTCAAATATGCCATTGAACTATCATAAATGACTCATTTAAGCCATCAATTAAAAGTTTTGCTCATTCGTGCCATCGCCGTTATAAAACCAACTCATTCATACTATTACATTTTAACGGTAGATTTTCAAAAATAACTTTGCCACGTGGACTTTTATAAGAGGTACGCCTTATTAATTAAAATGAAAAAAGTGCAGCTTGGTGCTTTAAAATTTCCGCTATGCGCAGGGGCCTGGGAAGGGCCTCACTATAAGGGTGTACTGTACGCAACCTTACCTTGCATTTCTGCTAGATGCTGTTTTCAGGGTTTGAACCTGTGATCTCCCGGCCACAATAAAATATTAATTTCTAAATATCCTAGACCCATTAAAAAGAACCGATTCATTTAACATAACCCGACCCGCACCCATTAAAATATTTTTTTTTAAAAATAACTACTATTTTTCATATAAAAAAAGTGATTAGTATATATCCTTTGGCTGTTTCTTATTGATTCTAAATTATTATAAATATTACATTTAATGGAAGCCTCAAAATTTCGATCCTATAGTAACTTTTTTTTAATCCTACAGTAACTGATTAGTTGTAAATCTAGTGACTTCAATCTATACTCCGAATTAGGGGAGCATACATTGTTGAAAAATTATTTTCAAATAATGACTTAAAAGAAGTCCGCAATCCCAATTATTTCGCTATTTATATGGGCTAATTTATTCCTCACTATAGTATAAATGGTGGGACAAATTGAATAATCCCGATAATATCTAATTTCAGATATTTTGAAATTAATACAGATTTATTTTAATTAATGATGTGAACCTCTAATGAAAAGCCATGTGACAATTTTTTTTTAAAATGCACCGTTAAAAAGTAATCGCATGGATGGGCTGATTTTATAAAGGGATGACACGAATGAGCCAAACGTTTAATTGATGGTACAAATGAGTCATTTCTGATAGTTCAATAACATATTTGAGCTTTTTCTGTTATTTTAATAATGACATAGACCTCTAATAAAAAGCCACGTGACAAAGTTGTTTATGAAAACCAACTGTTAAAAAGTAATGGTTTAGATGAACTGATTTTGTAATGGCGATGACATGAATAGGCCAAACTTTTAACTGATAATATAAATAAATCATTTTAGTTCAATGACATATTTATGTCTTTTTTCTTAATTTAATATAAGGAAATTAAGACTAAATGAGCTAAAGCTTTCTAAAGGATAAATTTTAATAACCAATTAGCTCTAAATTCTGGTCAAGTCAATTGTAACGCAATATAACTTTTTAAAAGTTTAATTTAGTGAAAGTCAAGGGACCAATCAGTGAAAATTTCTGTGAATGACTTATTATTTTTAAAGAGACTAAGTAATATAATTCGGACTCTCCTTTAAATTATGCCATTTGATATGGAGAGAAGATTCAAAATCATATTTATATAATGTTTTTTCAAATTTTATATCTGGATTATTATATATGTGAGTTTCTTAACTTGTCTGAATTATCATCAACTATTTATAGAAATGTACATCAACTATTAATTGTGCACTTTTAATTTCCCACCCAAAATATCATCATTTTCAAAAGGATAAATTTTAAAGCAATATAACTTTTTAAAAGTTTAATTTACTGAAAGTCAAGGGGCCAATCAGTGAAAATTTTTGTGAATGACTTATTATTACTATTACTGTTACCATTATATATAAGTGAAGATTGGAGTGATTATCAAGGATATTTCAATAATTTTAATCACTCCAATCTTCACTTACATATTATAATAAATAAAATGGTTATATTTGTATATTATTTTTTTTTATATTTATTTATTTTGTTCTCATTTTTATGTTGCAATAAAATGATTACACATACATATTGTTTTTTTTTTTTTATATTTATTAGTTTTATCCTTATGTATTATTTTTATTAATATTTTTATTTAGACCTTTATAATTAAATTATATATGGTAGTAATTTTTTATAAATATCTTATGTTTTCGCAATAGCTGTAAAATACTACCATTACTAACACAGTGCATACAAACAAAGAGCATCCAGTGGTTTTCTACTGCCTACAAAAGAAGGCATGAGTTAACCGACTAGACCTCAACTAACAACATTACTAACAAATAAACCAAACAACTATGTACACAATCTATCACACCAATTTTGAGACTTCTGGGTCCTTTTTGACCCCTTAGGTATATTCATTCTCTCCCTTAATTCCTGTTGTATCTGTGCGATAACTATACTAGTAGGAGTAGTTATATGTTGAAAAATCTTCTTATTCCTAACTTTTCAAGTGTTGTATATCAATGCTCCTCACATTCTTTCAACTATATGCTTCTTAAACCACGGTCAATTCCTTCTATTTATCCACTGTACAGTGGTCTTTACATCTGTCTTCCTTACGTGTAAACCAAGCCAATTGAGAAGAGTTGTGCTCACCTCCATTATCCATTGGCATTCTCTAAACAGATGCACTTGAGTTTCCTCAATATCATCGTCACATAGGCATCATTTTGTATCCTCTACTAGAATATTCAGCCTTTGCAATCTTGTCTTTGTCAATAACTTATTCTGAAACGCCAACCACAATATGAATCTGTGCTCGGCATCATATTGGTACTCCATATCAACTCATTTTTCCTCAGTCGAGGGTGCATACCCACCAAGGCCTTGTAACTCCTAGTAACTGAGTAGTCACCAGTGTCAGTTAATATGTGCTGCCCCCAATGATACCATCCTAATATTTGAACTTTAATGAAATTCAACTTCCTCCAATACCAACTGCTAGTAGAGGGAGGTATGTGTGCCCATATATCAGCATCATTTTTCATATACACTTCGTGCACCCATTTCACCCACAACACATCTTTTTTCCTTGCCAATTGCCAAATCAACTTCCCCACCGAAGCTACATTTCAGTTCTCGCACCCCTTTATATTTAATTCTCTATATTTCCTTGGTAAACACACTGTATTTCATGCCACCAATGCTATCTTATTTTTCTCATTACTACTCCCCCGCAAATATTCTCTACACATTTTATCCACCTCCTTTAGAACCTTTTGAGGTAGAATAAATACTGCTCCCCAGAAGTAAAAAATGAAAAATAATACAGAGTTGATAATCTGTAATTTGCCAGCGTATGAAAGTTGTTTTGCATATCCCTTGTTGATTTTGTTAGTAATCTTCTCCACCAACTGATGACATTCCATGATGCTCTATTTTTGTATGACAAAGAAACCCCTAAATACCTAATAGGCAGGGTACCTGGCTTGAAACCTATCCTACTCAGAACAGTAGCTCTTGTCTCATTGTCCATACCTGCCAAGAAGATATTGGATTTATCATTGTTCGCTTCCAAAACAGAAACCTTGCTGAAATAATTCAAGGCTTCCATGACCCGAGAAACTGATTTACGGTCCCTTTGCAAAAGATCATTAAATCATCCACAAACACCAAGTGGGTAAACTTAGTCTTTTACACATAGGGTGAAACCTGAAATCAGGGAGTTCACTCATCTTCCTTAATGTCCTCGACAGATATTCCATCACCACTACAAAAAGTAGAGGAGACATAGAATCTCCTTGCCTCAACCCCCTCCTTCCCTCAAAGAATTCATGGCCAACTCCATTAACTTTGATTGGGAATTCGGTGGTTGTGACATAGCTCATAACCATTTGCTTTAAAGTTAGAGGAAATTCGAAGCCTATTAGTGCTTCCTCAAGGAATTCCCAACTCACCATATCATAGGCTTTCTTTAAATCGATCTTCATCAAACACCTTGCAGATGTCTTCCTTGTATAATGCCTTAGTAAGTCATGACATATCAATACATTATGTATCAGCCTTCTCCCTTTCACAAATGTTGCCTGATTTTTAGCAACTAGACTGTTAAGAGCTTCTCTCAGTCTCAAACATATCACGTTGGAGATGCACTTGTACGAAACACTGCAACATAAAATTGGTCTAAACTGACTAGCACTTTGCGGCATTGGCACTTCAGGTATTAGTGAGATCATCGTAGAATTAATTTGCCTAAGTAGCTTGCCATTATCTAAAAAGTCGTTCAACACAACTTTAGTAATATCTTTCCCGATAATGCTCCAAGGGTCCTGGAAAAGTCCATTGCCATGTCCGTCTGGGCCCGGGCTCTTATTTCTATTGATGCTGAACATTGTATCTTTTACCCTTTTTGGAGTGTACAATTGCAGCAGTACAAGTTGCTCATCGATAATTAACACATGCTCATACCTGAAGACCTTAGAATAAGCCTGGGCCATTCGTATAAATTTTGTCCCCAACAACTCTTTATAATAATCAACAAAAATGTTTGCAATTGCTTCGTACTCGATCTGTATCATATTTTGTCTATCCATCAATTAAAGTACAGCTTACTGTAGTTGCCTGTGTTTAATAACTCAAAACAATAGCTAGTGTTGTCGTCCCCAAGTGTAATCCAGTTAGCCTTATTCCTTTGTTGTAGAAACATCTCCACAAGGTAAGAAGACTGTTTAAACTTCAGGTATCGTGCTTTTTCTTCCTGCTGCAACTCATGATTAGATTGATCAGCATGTAATGCCATTTGTGCCGTGTACAAAGCTACCCTATCTTTCTCTTTCTCTGCTTCTGTAATTATATTGCTGAAATGTTCCCAATATAATGCTCTAAGCTCTTTTTTCAGCATCTTCATTTTCTTAACTACTTGTAACATACTCCAGCCTTCTACTGTGACCAGCCAACCCTCTTTCACCTTATCCAAAAATCTGGGGTGTTTTGCCCAGAGATTACAATACTTAAATGGTTGCTCTGACCTTGTTGGTTCATTTATCATTTGAACCTTCACAGGACAATGATCACTAATCCCTTTTGGTAGAAAGTGAGCATTAAAATCAGGCATATTATCAAAAACCCAATCAATTTTAGAGCAAAATCTGTGATTTCCTTGCCTGTCACTCCATGTATACCTACTCCCAACATTAGGTAAAGTTATCAGTCCACAATTATTAATTCACGCATGCTTGAAAATCTAGTACTTCAGCCATACTAACAGGAGTAACCCCAATTCTATCCTCCCTTTCTAAAATAGCATTAAAATCCTCCATGAGCAACCAAGGCTGGTTAGTAGCACTGCTCACAGTTTCCAAATCCTCCCATCAAGGCAATCTCTCTTCCTTATTATTGAAAGCGTACACCACTGTCAAAAAGAAAGTAGTTTGCAAAGCAATGTGCACAACTTGACACGTCACAGCTTGTGCCCCACTGCTCACTTGTGTAACCTGAAACATGTCAGGTCTCCAAATTATTAAAATTCGACCATTATAGTGATGGTCCAAATTTGTGATATGATTCCACCCTCCAAATAACCTATCAACCACCTTATCAATTTTTTCCTTCTTTATATTTGTTTCAATAAATATCTTTTTGTTTCTTATTAAATTAATTATTTCTTACATTAAAATTAATTATTTTTTACTTATTTATTTTTAGCAAAACATGAAAGACTTAACTTTTTCCTATATTATTACTCTTATTTATATTCTATTCTATTCTTATTCTTATTCTTACTATATATGTATGTGAAGGTTTGGTGACTACGAAGAATAATTTTGGTATATTTTATTTGATATTTTCACCAAATTCAGCTATTCTTCTTATGGATGCGTGTCTGCTGTACACATATGACACATATTTTCTTTTCAATATTTTAATTTAGAATTCTATTATTTTTTCTCTCTCAACTCCCACCTCTCTCTGTATTTAGAATATCTCTATTTTCCTCGAATTTGATTTGTAAATTGATTTATCATAGGGTACTTTTGACTTTTTGATTTCATGTTTTTCTTGAGCATTTGATATCTATGTTGAATTTTTTATGTAGGTTTCTTTTTTTTATCACATTTGGTGATGGGTATTTGAATAATTTCAATGCTTACACTATGGCTTTCTTTGTTTCTCTTCCTGCTGAGCTTTAAGGTTATTGTTCTGATTGTCCATGGTTGATTTTTCTATGCTCTTTTCGGTGAGTTTCGATTAATTTTTTTACTTTTTCATCGTATATTGAAAAATGTTGTACATGCATGCAGGTATATTTGAGGTTCTTTTCCTTCAAATTTTTCAATTTCAGCTCCCAAGTATCTATTTTTGGGGTGTGCTTTATTTCATTCAGTTCTGACGAGTTTCTCTATTTTTGTTTGTTTACTGCATTCAATTATTGTAGCAGAATTTTAGTGGGTATTTTTTTGGTTCTCTATGTGGCATTTCAATCTTTCAAATTTCAAACTTTCAATTTTAATTAGTTTTTTCTGCAATTTGTTTTCTTTTGTCGCAATTTATTTGTTTGTAAGCACAATTTTTTGGATGTGCTTAGTTTGATATTCTTTTTTTAGGTATTATCTGTTTTTATATTCTTTCAGATTGATTCTGGTTCTTTTCTGCGTATATAGATAAAAAATTTAGTTTGATTTGTTCATTCATGTTTGTAGATATTTATGTGTAAGTCTTTTAATGATTGGTTATCAATTTACCTTCTTTTGCGTGCATTGAAATTTAAACTAAATAGGACAATGTTAGAAGTTGTGCTTCAACCACTAAGAATGTCAAAATTTTCTCAGATCACTTATGATGTTGTAATACATTTAGTTAGTCGAAGACTATCTAAGAAGGAAAATTTTTGAATTTTTTTGGCTCTTATTACTTATGCTCTTAACAGAAATTCTTAAAACAATTACAGAAGCTATAGGCACACATCTTGCGTCTAACATATTATTTTTTCCACCTCTGTATCTCTCCTTCGTGCATAACTAACTTTTTCCTATACTTTTGTATTTCTAATGAGAATAGCTACCAACTTCGACAATGTGTACTATCTAAAGAAAGTGTTGTCCTAACCAATTTTTGATGAAATATGATGAGTATTAGTGAATGTTAAAGTGTACATGTAAATTGTTATTAATACGAAGTACATATTGGATGACTACAAGTGCATAGTTTGACATCTTTCATTAGCTACATTGCAACTGTTGTCCCAGAAAACTTGCTTATGATCAAGAAACTTTTATGCAGTGTTCTTAGAGGTGGTAAAAATTAAGATATGCCACTATATTTCTACATAGTGGCCTCCCAAACTGAGAGAAAGACTTAACCAACTGATGATTGTAGACAAGAACTATTAACATGTCATAATTGAAGAATCAAATGATACAAAAAGATAAAATATATTGTCAATTGGCATGAAAATAATTACTCAATAATGATAATTCGGTGCCACAATTGCATAAAACTTCTCATTTGTATTATATATACTTTGGGAGTTGTACATCTTGTTGATTTTTCATAGCAATATAGATGTTGACGGACCAAAAGCTTACGAGGTGCTATATTTTCGTATATATTTCAGAAATCTTATATTGGTTTGTCTCTTTTCATCTAACTAGAATGTTTTCTCTATATATTTGTGGACTTCATGATAAACTTTATTTTTTAATAGGAATACTGCATAAGGTATCAGGATGGATCACCAACAAAATCAAATACGTGAAAACAAATAGTGATTCAATGTCTTGAAAAAATAATACAAAGAAGAATATCTAAGGTTATCACCATATTACCTTTCCACAGAGATTATTGATATTCCTTTCCATAATTCATTTTGACTAGAGGTTAATGCGGTGTTAGTGCTGATGAAGGTAAGGGACACCAATGCTTATAGTTTGGATGGTTTGTAGCCTTCTCACAATGAAGGTCATGAGATACACTTTAATTATAAGATTCCGTTATTATTAGTTAGAGATGCTTAAGGTAGTACTCTTACGTTATTATTTAAAATTTCTCAAATAATAAAACTTGGTGAGTGTTTCTCCAATTATACATTACATTCACATAGTTCAAATGTTAATTTTTATGAGTATAAATGATACCTATATGTAAACAAATAATGTGTCCCTCTACTGAAGTAGTCTAAATTCATTTATGCGCAATCTGTACATAGCGGGTGCTCTATTTCCTTGGATTGCAGTGCTGGAATATTTGTTTGAAAATGTTGCTACTTAACCAGTAGAATTGTAAATTTATTAAATTCACATTTTTTTTATATAGTGAGATTTCTCATGAATAAGTTGTTATAACTAACTTTTGGTAATTGCAGTTCCATCATAAAGTGCAAAATATCTGTAGAAAAAAATTGATTCTTTCGCGTTACACAGATGATATGATGCAATTGTTGATTTGCTTGAGGACAAATGGTGTTAATATTGTAATTGACAATGGAGCAGATTATTGAAAATACTTTGTGATTTCAACATAAATTATTATCCACTCTTAACAACAATATTCCGTCTGTCAGTGTATATACTTTGCTAACAGTTCTCGACTGCTCATCCTTTCGAGTTAACTCAATAGCAATTGGTGTCAATGATCCATCTTCTTTCAAGAAAAACAATATTTTTGAGGTATACGTCGGTCGTAGTTGCGTTTATGCATTTTAAGTATGACATTAGAGGCTATCATGGTGACTAAAATGAACAATCTCTGGTCCTTAATTGCCTGCATTGTATGCTTCCTTGTTCAAGCAAGTACAATTGACATATTTGAGGAAACAAGTTCAAAAAATTTTTAGTGTTTACCTTCTCTATGGTTAATCCATCAAAATCGTCCTTTATATGTTCCTTTGTGATTTTACTCCTTTGCTCACCAGTCATATTCACTTTGATCAAAATACAAAATAATTTTTTTTTCATTTTTATTTGGAATCCAAAATAATTGCTTCTAATATGCAATTTATGCTTGTCATCTGTTTGCTGCATTAAAAGAATCTTAATGGTTCATATTTTGAATTGCATAATAATACTGAAAATTGTATTACTACTACGTTCGTTAGGTTGATGTTTTAGGGTTACGTAAATTTTCTGTAGTAATACTAAATTTCTGATTTACCGCCATGATGTAGTACTTTTCAAATATTTTTCCTTTTTCTTTTAACTTCATAGTTCTCTTGCTTCTTATATGTTGACTTTTAAAATTGTTGTATATTATCTTTCTTTGTTTTGACGGACATTGATAATCTTTAATAATAGGTCTTTTATATTATGATTCTAATGCTTGGTTCTCTTTTTCAGTGTATATTAAGATAACGTATGAAAACTGTCAAAAATTCAATTTTTTTTCAATTATAGCGATGTGCTTCTATCTCAGTTGGGACATCCTACATAAACATGGATAGTCTAGTGATCTCTCTCTCTGGAAACAATCTCGACAAAGTATTATACAATTTTTTTTCACAAATGAATGTACATACTGTAAAATGTATTATATCATTATTAGCTTGATGGTGTTGCTTTCCTTCTTCGCAACTACAAAACAATTGAAAAAAAAATAAACTATTTTTCTCAACATCATACCTTTTTTGGTTCGTGCTTTACATATGTCCGTGCATTATATTGCACAAGCACGGGTCATCTATTATTTTTAAAGAGATGAAGTAATATAATTTGTACTCTCCTTTAAATTATGCTATTTGATATTGAGAGAAGATTCAAAATCATATCTAAATTATTTTGTTTTTTCGAGTTTCGTATCTGGATTATTATGTGCACGAGTTTCTTAGCTTGCTTGAGTTGTCATCATCGAAACATACATCAACTATCAATTGTACACTTTTAATTTCCTACCTGAAATATCACCATCATTCAGGGAGGAAAATGAAACAACTAATAGTTAATGTCTGATTTGATAAATAATCAATGATAGTTCATATATAGAAAACTCCAAAACCTAGATAGTTCAGATATGAAACTCAAGAAACCGAGATGCTTTATGTGTTTATGACCATTACCTCTTTGATGTTGAGTTATTTTTTCCCCATTCATGAATCATGGCTAAATAGAGAGAAGGGAAAGAGTGTTTAGGAAATGAGAAAGAAACTAAACTAAGGAAAACTATTCTAATTCCATTGTTGAAACAATCACTACAACACAAGATGCATGGCTTTTATTCATTGTACGTAGTACTAGTTCATACTAATTAGTAAGCTCTAAAGTAGAAAGAGCATTACTATACATTACATAACTGCCGATACAAAAGTTTTGATTACACATATTGCTCCACATAATTAATACTCCTATCAATTGTGTGGTTTGCCTTCAGTCACTTTGTCCATTGCCTCACCTTTGTAGGAGCAACACCTATAACAACCATAGTAATCACGGCGGCAGCAACCGTACCGGCAATATCCTCCACGTCGTCCACCACCACGTCCACCACCAGGGTATCCACCGCGTCCACCACCAGGGTATCCACCACGTCCACCACCAGGGTATCCTCCACCGGGGTATCCACCACCGGGGTATCCACCCCCAGGGTATCCACCACCATATTGGTCTTCATGTACTTCATTCTTGTTTTCAGATCTTTTTGCTGCGTCAATTAATGTGGAATATGTAAGGTCGAAGAAAAGACAATTGTAGAGATGGAGTCGAAATTTTAAATTCATGGATTCTGAATTATTCAGAAAGGCACCTTACTGAGTTCCGGATAAATTATTTCTACGTATAATACAACAGTTCTTTATATTGATACGTATTTTAAAAACTTTACGTTGTTAGATAGTGTATATAAGTTAAATCATTTACTTATGTACTGTTTTTTCATGATACAATTATATACATGGTATTATTTTATAGGTTTAGGGCACATGAAATGAAAATCTTAATAAGTGTCATGATCAAAACAAACGCTAGCATTAGTGGATACAGATATGGAAGTTAAAGTACTTGTTTTAATAACAACGACATATATGTAATTCCTACAAGTCACGTCTGGAAAGAATAAGATGTATACTGATCTTACCCTTATATATTCATGAGGTAGAGAAACTGTTTCTGATAGACCACAGTTCAAAAGAACTTAAGGTACTTGTTTTAACAACAATAACGACATATCCACTATATAATCTAATATAGTGAGACCTAAAAAGAATATAATTTACACACATCTTACTCCTACCCAGTGGCAGATCTACATACAATTCAGGGGTTCATTCGAACCCCCTTCGTCGGAAAATTATACTATTTTTACATGATCAAAAATATTTTAATGTATATATAGTAAATGTTGAACTCCCTTCGACTAATCCGTATATTTACTTCTGAACCCCCTCAGTGAAAATTCTTGCTCCGCCACTGTTCCTACCTTTGCTAGATAGAGAGGTTGTTTATGATAATCCTCGATTCGAAAGAACTTAAAACGTTTTTTTAAGGAATAACAATGACATATCTAGTAAGGTCAGGGAAGGGAAAGAGGGAGGGGGGTGGGGTGGGGTGGGGGGATATATAATGTATATAGATCTTAGATGTTGTTTCAAATAAACCTCGTATCAAAAGAACTTTAAGGTTACTTCTTTTAGTGGATCAATATATAACTTTTCTACATAAAAAATAGTAGATACGATATTCAAAATTTTCAAAGAGAGAAAGAATAAAAGGAGAAAATGATCTTACCATTCTCAGCCAACTCATTAGCTAAAACTTGAGAGCTTATCATTATAAAAATAGCCAAAAGCAGGCCAAGAAACAGAAATGCCTTGGAACCCATTCTTGTTTTGTTAAGCCAAACCTAGTTATGATACTTGAAATTGAAGGATGAATATTAGGTGATGCATCATTGGGCTCTATTTATAGTAAGATTTCAATGCATTTATTAGATTGTAGGGATGGTCCAGTGAGGGTGCATTTATGGAGTATTTAGTTGGCAAGTAGCTAGAAAGATCTTGAAGTAAGAGTCTTGATTTAACAAATATTGAACTAGTGAATTCGAGGCAAAATTATAATTTTAATATTACTCTCGCCTTCCAATAATATTTATCCTGATATACTAAAAATAGATATACAATAATACTATTTATTTAGTTTAAAAAATTAATTAATACTTTATCGACTTTGTTTATTTTATCATTAGCATTAAATACTATTCCCTCCATCCCGTTTAGTTGGCCAGACACATTCTATTTTACACGGTGATTAAGAAATTATAAATTTAATGATGAATTTTAATATTTACCCTTTGCCTATATTAGTGATATTCAATGGGCATAAGAATGGACATTATAATTGTTAGCGAGCGTTTGATGTATATTATTATTTGTACAAAATGAGAAAAGATTAATCAGTTCTATCCTGATTTAGTAAGTGATCAACTAATATGAGACATTTATTTTTAGTAAGATGACCAATTAAAATGAGACGACGTATTCATTATCCAATTTATTTGCCAAAGCAATAAGTTAATTATATTTAAAAGGTGATATGGTAAAATTATCTTTATTATTTGTCAAGTCAATTGTGATCAAATATTATTAGTTGGTAAATCCTATTTTTTAAAATTATGATATTTGGTGTTAGTAACTAGGTTCTATTTTTAAAATTACGCTATTTGGTGTTAGTAGACTTACTTCATCTTTTAAAGTGGAGCTTTTTTGGCGCAAAGCTGAATTATCAACTCCATTCTATATATATTTAGTTTAAGTTACAAATTCAAAAGTCTTTATTATTTTTAAATTTTTTATGTCAAAGTAAAATTAGGCAATCAAATTAAAACGAAGAAGCTGAGAGCAATAGTATAATAGTACGTATCAATCAATTATAATTTTTTATTCAGTAATAACGTTAAAAGGATATATTAAAATATTTATTAAATTAATATAAATATCAAATTCGGATAAAGTTTTATCGACATGAAAGAGCCTAGTACACAGCTGCTGGCCTACAGATTAAAACCATGATAAGTACAAACTTAATTATCAGTTGAGTTGAAAAAGTCATCTTAGATCTGTCACCCAACCACCTCTCATTACTTCTCAATCTACCAAGGAAAAAAAACATTCTTTTTCATTTTTCAAAAGAAAAAAATGATAAAGAATTAGAACCCCATCTTTTCTAATTAATTTATGATTTGCAATATTTTATTACTAATTGTAATTATTAATGTTCTATTTTTAAGTTAGCACACTAATTCATGATAAGTCGTTCACCAAAATGGGTATAATTTGGTTGTTGTACGAGGATTATTCAGCATCTATTAATATGAGGATTGTTTTTTTTTTTTTTTTTGGTAGTCATATGAGGATTGTTATGTGAGATTATTGTGTAAATTGCTAATACTTGTTGAAGATATAATTCAATAAATAAAATTTGTGTTATTTCTGTTGTTTAAGTTTGTTGATGCATGTGACTGTGACACACTTACTATTCTAACAACGGACATATCCATCATATTGAGTTCGAGTCACACTGTCATCTTATTAAAATGAATTTCCATATTTTTCGGCAGCCAAAAAATCAAGTCTTTGCGTGAGAGAGGGTGTTGAAAATATAATTAAATAAATAAAAGCGCATTATTTTTAACAATTTAAGTTTTTATACAATTATCACACATTTCAACTTGAATGACTTTGATAGAATAGCCTGCAAGGGAAGGGCATGCTTGAGTGATGGAGAGGTAGGTCTTCCACATACGAGATGCGAGAACGAATTCAGCCTTTATCTGCCGCTTAATCATGAACTTGTTGTACGGGATTTGCCTAGTGCGGTTTACATTTCTTGTGTAGTTTGCGAGTGATTGCACAGTTAGCCGATTATCACAAAGTGCTCCCTCGTAGGCAGAATTATTACACATTTCAACTTTGAGTGACTCTGATACAATAGCCTGCATGGGCATGATTGAGTGGTTGAGAGGTAGCTCTTCCATGCACGTACGAGATGAGAGAACGAATTCAGCCTTTATTATGCACGTACGAGATGAGAGAACGAATTCAACCTTTATTTGCCGCTCAGTTATGAACTTGTCGCCCGAGACTTGCCTAATGTGGTTTACATCTCTTGTGTAGTTTACGAGTGATTGCACAATTAGCCGGTTATCACAAAGTACTCCCTCGAAGGACAGAAGCTATGACATATGTTGTGGGTTTCTGAGAGTTATCTCTGATACATTAGGTTAGGTTATACAATTCACTAGGTTCAGTTCACCCCGTACAGTGAAAAAATAATATGAAAATAATAGTTAGGTCGAAAAATATCCAGATATTAAATGCAACAAACAATATGATGTGTTCAATTCTGAGCAATATATACGTTGCTACACCAACAATAACATACTCAGAGTATTCCCACATAATGAGGTCTGGGGAGGGTAAAGTGTACCCAGACCATACCACTATCTCAGGTGAAGTAGAGAGGTTATTTCCGTTAGACAATAGGGCAGTCCGATCCACTAAAGCTCCTGCTCTGGAGAAGGGCCCCACCACAAGGGTGAATTATACGCAGCCTTACCTTGCATTTTTGTGTGAGGCAGTTTCCAAAACATATACATTGCTCTAACAAAAATAAATTCTCCTTTTCATTTTAGTGATCACTTTCTTCTGATCTTAAATTCAAAGATATTAATTAGATGAGTTTGGATGGAGATTAATTAATTTCATCCTCTAGATTACTCCACCAAAATTGTAGACTCGTGGTATGGCTGTCAAGTGGTCCGGGCCGGTCCAACCCGGAACCGGCCCATGTTATTTAACCGGGTTGAGGGCCAGGCCGGGCCAGGTCCGGGTTAGGGTCTAAGTGGGCTGGGTCGGGCCCAACAGTAAAAAAATCAAAAACCACCCTAACCCGGCCCACTTAACCCAACCCGGTCAAATCTATCTAAACCCGGTCAAAAACCCGATTAAAAAACCGGTCAAACCCGGTCAAAAATATAAAAAAAAAAACTTTTTTTCATTATACATTATATATACCCACCTATATACATTATAAATACGTAAAACAATTTATATACACTATATATATAGTATATACTACATTAGAATTTAAAAATTATATACACATATACACATGTATACGCACCATCCAAATATATATGTACTACTTTAAACTTTAAAGTTTAAATAGAATATACTACAATATATATATATATAATTATATATATATACACATGTATACGTTAAATATACACGTCTATAGAAGATCTATTCACATATATACACTCTAATCTATGTATATGTAATACTTTAAATGAAAATATACTATAATATATATACATTACAATATATATTTGTATAGTTATATACTAATTTATAAAACATATACACATGTATACGTTAAATATACACGTCTATAGAAGATCTATTCACAT
>NC_061113.1:2308900-2317523 GCF_002878395.1 Capsicum annuum | reverse complement strand
ACACATATATACGTTAAATATACACGTCTATAGAAGATCTATTCACATATATACACTCTATTCTATGTATATGTAATACTTTAAATGAGATATACTACAATATATATACATTACAATATATATTTGTATAGTTATATACTATTTATAAAACATATACACATGTATACGTTAAATATACACGTCTATAGAAGATCCATTCACATATATACACTCTATTCTATGTATTTGTAATACTTTAAATGAAATATCCTATAATATATATACATTACAATATATATTTGAATAGTTATATACTAATTTATAAAATATATACACATGTATACGTTAAATATACACGTCTATAGAAGATCTATTCACATATATCACTCTATTCTATGTATATGTAATACTTTAAATGAGATATACTACAATATATATACATTACAATATATATTTGTATAGTTCTATACTAATTTATAAAATATATACACATATATACGTTAAATATACACGTCTAGAGAAGATCTATTCACATATATACACTCTATTCTATTTATGTGTAATACTTTAAATGAAATATACTAGAATATATATACATTACAATATATATTTGTATAGTTATATACTAATTTATAAAACATATACACATGTATACATTAAATATACACGTCTATAGAAGATCTATTCACATATATACACTCTATTCTATGTATATTTAATACTTTAATTGACATATACTATAATATATTTGTATAGTTATATACTAATTTGTAAAATATATACACTTGGATACGTTAAATATATACGTCTATAGAAGATATATACACACCATTCAATTTATATGTATTAGTTTAAATAAAATATGTACTACAATACATATATATACACTACAATATTTATATATATATAGTTATATACTAATTTATAAACTATATACATAACGTATATATTAAATATACTCATTTATAGAAGATATATACACACATATATATACCATTCAATATATTCACTACTTTAAATAAAACATACACTACAATATACAATATATATATATATATATATATAGTTATATACTAATTTATATAACATATAAACATGTATACGTTAAATATATATACTACTTTAAATAAAAGTATAAAATATATGCTACTTAATATAATAAATTAATAATACTTGATAGTAAATTAATAATGTATTAAAACTAAGTTTTTAATTTCAGTTTGTGAAATTCTGAATTTTCAAAAAAAAAAAAAAAAACTTAACCGGGCCGGACAGGTTAACCGACGGGCCCAAATAGGGTTGGGTCCGGGCCGAGTTAACCGGACCCAAATAAAAAACCCAACCGGACCGGGACCCGGACCCGGACCCCTAAATCCTTTGGAGTTACCAGGCTGGATCAAACCGGGCCGATTTAATTATGTAGGTCGGTTCGGACCGGTTTTAATCGGCCCATTTGACACCCTTAACTCGTGGCTAGAAAATTATACTAGTAACCTCCTTAATTTATTGCAGAAATTTGTCGATTAATAATCGAAGAATTATATCAAAATTAAAATGTGACAAGAAATATCTGTATCCATATATAATAAAGCTGGCTCTATCTTTCACCTAATCTTGAGAAAGTAGTCTAAACCCCTTTTATTCTTACCCGAAATTCCAACTGCGTACTTGAAGAAATTCACGAGGATCCTATCACTTGATATTATTCATATCTCGTACATAAATTAACAAATAAATTCTCTGGTAAGTATCTGATTTGTAATATAATGTGCTTAAGATTGCATTTTTTTTTTTTACTTGCTGTAATGATTTTTTTTATGTGTAACATGTTATTATACAAGTCATTCACTAAAAATTTACTATACATTAACTAATTATATTAAGATTATCATTCATTGGTTTTGATTACCTACTTTGATGGTAGCATTTCGTCATTATTATTTGGTTTATATTTCTAAATGGTGTTATATTGAAAATTTTGATTTTTAATTTTCGAAAATATAACTATTATATCAAATTAATTTGGTGTGATTCGATATTTTCAAGTTTAGTTTCGATGTAATGTGATATCGTAAGTCAATAAGTATAGTTTGTTTGATTTGCCTTGCGTATAATAGTGTACAATTATTACTTTGATTTCTTTTACAAAACGTCTCAATTATGTGTCATCTAACATCTTATACATACAAATAATCGATCTGTATTTTATTAGCTTCGTAGTACTGCCGATAAAGTTTTGATTTTAATATATACCAAAATATGCTTAACCTTGTATTTATCCTGCCGTACGACCTTGGTCAACTTTCTTCATCCCTCTTATTACCTCACAAAATCAAGTTATTTATTAGTTTCATCCATGACTCTATCAACTAGATAAATGACAAATGCCAAGTTTTAAAACTAGGAGTAGGTATAATAAAGTCAATTTTTTTAATAAGTTGATTGTACATAGGTAATAGCAACATGGACTAAATGTTCTATTCAAGTCAAAAGACTTACGTCAAAAAGTCTGAACAAATAATGATTCAAACGAAATTCAACATTTTTGAATCAGGAAAAACTCAGTTTCCATAAGGAGCAAAGTAAGTTTTTGTTGTGTGGCTCCTTCAATCTTTCTAGGTGATAGCTTTATCTTTTGTGGTGTAATTGAGGTATGACCTAGTCCTAACGACATGCTCTTGGCTTATCATTTTTTAAATCGGTCGATTTAATATTTGATTAGATTTGTTTTCACTTATATATACCTAATTAATAGTATTGATGAAAAGGTGTTCGACTGAAAAAAAAAAATGAAAAGAAACACGAAAGATGAAATATTATCAAACATAACATATATCATGACTTTTTATTACATATTTCTTATAATAAGCTCTAGAAATTAAAGCAATACGAGTATGATCTGTTTGGTCATGAAAATTACTTTTTTCTGGAGTTAGAGTTGTGTTTGGCCATGAATATAAATTAAAGTTGGTTTTGAAATTTTGTGAGAGAAGTATGAGTGAAAAAAGAGAAAATAAGTAAAACTTGTTTTCACTTTTCTAAATAATTTTTTGGAGTTGAAGTTGAAAAATTCATGACCAAACGAGGTGTGTTTTCACTTTTTTCACTAAAGTGAAATAGTTTTTCGAGAAAAAGAAAAAAATTTCTATAGCCAAACGGCTTAAATGACTAGTACTACAGGCATATTTGCAAAGACAAAAGTTATATATATTTATATATATATATATATATATATTGCTCCACATAATTAACAGCGCTGGTATCCAAATTTTACCCTTGAACCATTCCTAAGAAGTATTTGGTTAAGATCGACATCATTGTGCATGGTCACGATTTATTTTGCATTTATTCTATTCTGAATAATCAGACAATCTAAAAAGATAAAAATAAAAATTCGGACTTTTAGTTCTTCAAACATGAGTAATCTTTTATTTTGGTGCATGCGATAATTGTCTAAACAAATTTAACCTTCAAACAATTGAAATATACATTTTTTATCCCTTCTAATTATGAATCTTCATAAATTTAATGGTTTACATACATACGCTTATTCATTTGACTACCTGTCCATATAATGATTAAGTTTGTATTATTGTTTCACATTTAAGGGGTGATATAGTTCAAAGAATAATTTAACATATCTTCCATTTAAAAATATTAGCATTAAAACACAATACTGTAGTTGAACATCAAGTTTTACTTAATCATTATTTTAAGGACCAGATTTAAAATTATTTATCGACAGTTAAAGAGACCAAAAAGTGCTAATATCCTCAAGATAAGAAGATTACACCAATTATCCACCTATCATGCACATATATTGTGTTGCAGGAAAGGTATCCGAGATGAAAAATAAGATACATGACGTTAAATTTTCAGGATTCAAAGTAGAAATTATCGACATGGCAAGATCTAGCTAGGTTCGAATAGAAAATTTCTTTTAAATTAATTATAAGTTCTTCGTATTTGAAGAAATATGATCTTATGAAACTTTTAAGTACTAAACACCGATAATAATATATGATGACACCAAAGGGAAAATATTACCATATAATTAACAAACATTGCATGCATGATGACACTTTTATTTCATAATAATTCTACAAGTAGTAGCAAGAATATTACTACTACATCTTGCCACTTTAGTACAAGGCCATTGTATATTACTAGCCACTTTTGTATCTAAGAGCAGCACTTGCGGCCACCACCACCACCTCCACCGCGGCCGCCGCCACCAACACGTCCACCGCCGGAGTATCTACCACCACCGTGGCCACCGCCTCCCTGGTATCCACCACCACCACCACGGCCGCCACCAGGGTATCCACCACGACCATGGCCGCCACCAGGATATCCACCACGACCACCGCCACCAGGGTATCCACCACCACCACGGCCACCGCCAGGATATCCACCACCACCACCGCCACCAGGGTATCCACCACCACCACGGCCACCACCACCACCGCCACCAGGGTATCCACCACCACCACCGCCACCGCCAGGATATCCACCACCACCAGGATATCCGCCTCCAGGGTATCCACCACCACCGTGGCCGCCACCAGGATATCCGCCACCACCAGGGTACCCGCCAAATTGGGTTTCTTGTACCCCATACTTGTTATTGAATTTCTTTGCTGCATCAAAATGCATGCGTAACAAATTACAAGAAAACAAACCAAAACATTTAAATTTTTGTAAACTTGGATGGACTAGGTTATCAATCATTGTCAGCTCATTTTAACTTCCAAATTCAGTCTGACCTGCTCATTTGAGGACGCACTTAAAAGTACATGTGAAAAGTCACTAAAATTTTAACAAATATTAGATGATGAATCCCTAATGTTAGGTGTAAGTGTAACTCATTTAGTTATAAGAGCCTAGAAATTGAACTCCTGATCAAAATTAAAATAGCAATTCTGCCTCTAATTATGCTAGCATTAGTAACGGTAGACATATAACTCAACTATATACTATTGTAATCACTACATCGCGTTACTCTAATAAGTACACAAAATATATATAAAAAATAAATTGTTCAACAATTTTCAATGACTTACTGTCCTCTTCTAAAGTATTGGTGGAAGTCTCAACCAACTCTCTGGCTAAAACCTCAGAGCTTATCATTACAAAAATGGCCAAAAAAAGGCCAAGAATCAGAAATGCCTTGGAACCCATTTTTTTCCTTATGATACTTGAAAATAAAGGATGTAGAAAGTGAGACATTCTTGTGTTCTATTTATAGAAGATTTGAATGCATAAAATGATTGAAGAGAAAAAGTATTATATTATATTTGGAAGTGTGGCCACCATAGGATATGGTACAACGGATGAGGTCGCTGTTTTCTTAAACAGAGATATCTGTTTCAAATCATGTGTATGATAAAATCCTTGGTAGGAAACGCTTTCCTCGAATGGCCCTACACGATACGAATCCAAATTAGTCAAACTCTAATGCAAAGTTATTTTAGACAGTGACAGATTCAGAATTTAAAGTTGATAGGTTTCCCAACTATCCCAAATAATAGTTTTTTAAAAACCTTGGCATGCATTTATGGAATGTGTGGACTAATATTCAGTCGGCAATCGTACGTAGAAATTTAGTGAAGATTTCACATTTGTGTTCATACACATGACAAGTTATATAATTTATTGCAGAGTAAATACATAATTATTCCTGATGTTGGTCGGAATTTTCAAAAAAGACACCTAAATTTTGAATTTGACCTATTACCTCACGATTCTTACTTAATCCGTTGCAAATACACCATTTTTCGCTGAATCTCAGTCACAACAAAGAGATTGAACAAACGCACCAATCTGGTGTTGCCACGTGTTAAATGTATTTAATTTCATTTTTTTTAATAAATCTTTCCTTTTTATTTAATTTATCACCCACCCCACCCCCTCTTCCCCCATCCCCCGCGTCCAACACCCACCTCCCCCCCACCCCGACGTCCAACACCTCCCCTCCACCCCACCCCCACCCTGTCAGAATCTCCCCCTACCACCCCCCTCCCCCCTCTATCAAAATTTCTCTTTCCGTCCATTTTTTTTCTTTGTTCAAATCAATTCAAAAAATTATTTTATGATTGAATTGAGTTTTAACGATAGTTAAATGATTGAATTGAGTTTTAAAGATAGTTAAATGAGCTTTAGTGGAGCTTTAGTGGAGGAGCTTTAATGGAGTTTTAATGATATTTTTTTGGTTAATTAAAAAAGCTTCAATGGACTTTTAATGGAGGAGCTTTAATGGTGTTGAAGAAGATATTGTGTTGATCTTTAATGGAGTTTTAATGATATTTAAAAAAAAAAAAAAAGCTTCAATGAAGCTTTAATGGTGTTGAAGATTTGAAGAAGAAAGGGTGGGTTGGGGGGGCGGGGGGGGGAGAGAGGAGGTACCGGGTAATTTTAAAAAAATAAATATTATTTTTTTATTTTAAAAAAATATAAATTATATATTAATTATTTACACGTGACAACTTTTTATTAGTCAAAAAGTCAATTTTGAGCCCTTTCACACGCTTGTGGCGCGTGTATACACGCAAAGGTCCAAAATAGTGTATTTGGAACGGAATAAAGAAGAATCGTAAAGTAATAGATCGAATTCAAATTTTAAGTGTCTTTTTGAAAATCTCAGCCAACATCAGAGGTAATTATGTATTACTCTTTCTTGGATTATATCTATGAATTAAATGACATGGAACAACAAGTATTTATCTACATTAATAAGTCAAATTTGATATCATTAAGTTTGAATGAATTGATAAAGACTTGCCTTGCTACAAGTTTTTTGGATATATTATTGTTATTTTAATATATATTATGTCTAATATTTATCTACTTGTGCGTTGCTACAAGTAGTTGATGACTGTGGGGAAATTGTATATTAAATGTTGGTGTTATATTGGATTTATTTATTAAAATATTATCTTGCATTGAAATGGGCATAGTCATATGACTCGTTACGTGTTCCTTTAGGGTGTATTCGGTAGGTTAAAATGTTCTAAAATTTATTTTATCTAAAAGAAGAATAGGTTTCTTAAAAATTTTGAAGATGACTTATTCTGTAAAGTAGAGAAAATAAGTTTCATAAATGTCATTTTATTTAGATTATCTTCCCTCCGATCCATCCATGCCCCTACGTCTCTACCCATATATATATATATATATTCGAAACAAACACATCATTAATGTAAAATTGAATAAAATAAAAGAGTACCTAACAGCCTCTAAAAGCCACGTACATGGTTTTGCTATTGCCGTCGAATTAATGTTAGTTGAAAATGTCCCAATAGGCCAATACTCACTTATCAATTGAGTTTGACAAATTCTTGTTTGTTAGCTCTACTTATCACAAAAATGTAGTATTAATTAATCACACTCACTACCTAACCATTCAATCACAAACATTCTTTTCATTTTGTTCGAAAATTTATTAATTTATTGAGTCAAGTTAAGGGTGTCAGTGGGTCGGGCCGGGTCAGTTCGCCTGACCCTTAACTAACTCGGCCCGGTAAGTCTTAGGGATTTAGGGTTTCAGGTCCTAGATCGGTTATTTTTTTAAAATGGACTCGGCTAACCCGGCTCAGATATCTTTTTTTAAAAAAAAAATTAAGAAAATAGGGATTTTGGGCCAAACTAGCCGTTGACCCAACGGCTATATAGTCGTTTTTGGGTCCAAACGGCTAGTTTGGGCCCATTTATTAAAAAAAAAAAATTAACTTTAAGAAATATTTTTTAATCCCAAAAAAAATTCTATAAATACAATACAACTTCAAATCATTTTTCACACAATTTTTCACTCTCTCAAATCTCAATTCTCAATTCTCAAATATTCAATATATTTAATTTCTTAAAGTGTTCACTTTAATTTTTTATTTTTTCGTTCACAAAGTACGAGCGGAAGTTTCTAAAATTACAACCTTCGGATACTTCCAAAATTTGATATTGTTATTCCATCTCTTACGTTTAATTTTTATTTATTGTATTAATTTTTTAATATTTAATTTTACTATATTTGTGTATTTTGAATATTTTTGGTGTAATTTAATTTATATTATGGATAAATTAAGAAACCTCGCTACTAAAGGTGTTAAAATTTTTTGTCTCGGAAGTTGTAGTGGTCGTAAAAAGCGAATTACTAGCGGTAGAGGTAGTTCAAGTAGTAGATATACCGGTGTGCCTTCGCCTCCGATACCGCTTGGTACACCTTTTGAGGAAGAAATAGGTGTAGGTACTCACGATATGGATTATGTAGAAGTTCAGGAAAATTACGGTATAGAAGAAGAAAATGAAGTAGATGCGGTTAATTTAGACGAAGATAATGAAAATATTGCTGAGACACCCGCAGTAGGAGATGCTAACGTTAGATCTGAATCGGCTAATCTCCCTCAGTGCCCCAAGACCTCGTAAAAGAACTAGTGTTGCATGACAATTTTTTGAACGTATATCAGATATTGAGGTGCAATGCAATATTTGTCAACAAATATATAAGCATAGAAGTGGAGGCAAGCAAGGGGGTACGGGTACGTTAATGAAACATATAGCTGAAGATCACAAAAGAGAGTTAAATATTGCACAAGGTGGTGGGGATGTTGGCCCACCAACATCCCCACCACCTTGTGCAATATTTAACTCT
>NC_061113.1:2284922-2308800 GCF_002878395.1 Capsicum annuum | reverse complement strand
ACAAATATATAAGCATAGAAGTGGAGGCAAGCAAGGGGGTACGGGTACGTTAATGAAACATATAGCTGAAGATCACAAAAGAGAGTTAAATATTGCACAAGGTGGTGGGGATGTTGGTGGGCCAACGCAAACTAGAATGGACCCAGCAACCGGTCACGTAGCGAAGAAGTATAATAAATTGAGGGGCCGAGAAGAAATAGCTAAAATGGTAGGTGTGGGTTGTTTGCCTTTTAGTTTTCCTTCTTCTGATGCCTTTATTCGTTAAATACAAACAATTTATAATCCTATATTTAACGGTATTCCTAGAACTACTTGTCGGTCTGATATTTTTAGACTTCATTCACAATATTGTTTTTATTTATCAACATTGTTAAAAAATATTCAATGTAGATTGTCCCTACCTTCTGATCATGGTCGTGCTGTAAATAAAAATGATTATTTAACCGTTACTTGTCATTGGATGAATAGTAATTTCGTGATGCAAAAAAGTATTCTTGCTTTTTTATATGATGAAGATCGTAAACATACTGAATAATTTATTGCTGATTCTATTGTTAAAATTACCGGATATTATGGTATCGAAAATAAAATTTTATGTATTGCTTTTGATAATGCTTCTAACAACAAGACTACTATAAAAAAATAAAATCTATGCTACCCCCGCCCTTGCCTGAAATTTTTCATATTAAGTGTGCATGTCATATATATAATTTAATTGTAAAAGATAATCTTGAGTTTTTTGAGCTTTATATTGAAAAAATTCGTCTTGCCGTTGATTTTATTCAAGGAAATAATCGTAGATCGAGAATTAGAGAATTTAAAGTTAAATATCAAGAAAATAGGCTTACACCGATTTTGATGCCTAAGGAAATTGATACTAAATGGAATTCTACGTATGAATTTTTAAAAACTTGTTATAAATATAGAATTCCTATTAAACTAGCTTTTAACCAACATTGCGGTTCATTTGCTAATTCTGTTGATTGCATGCTACATAATTCTGATTGGATTGTAATTAATGATCTTGTTAAGTTTTTAGAAAAAATTTATGTAGCTACGGTTGAATTTTTCGGTGCTTATTATCCTACTGTTTGTAATATTGTGGCATATATAGCCGATATTTCTGGTTTGCTCAAAGAATATAAAAATAAAGAAGGTTATAAAGAAGTTGTTGGCACCATATTTACGAAATTTCAAAAATATTTTTTTTCGATTCCCCCTATTTACTTGGTTGGTGCTATGCTAAATCTGTGCATGAAATATAATAATATGTGCCACTTTAGTACTCTTATTTATACTAACTTAGAAATAAATATTAACCATGATTCTGAACAAGTACAACTTGATTTGTGGACGTCTACGGCTGATGCAAAGGATTACATAGAAAAATTATATAATGACTATGCTGATTTATTTGATTTAGCCGTACCTATAAATATCACTCCAACTGTCTCTCCTCATCCTCCAGAGGAGCCATCATCTTCTAAAAAGCCGGTACATAGTGATTTTTCTGATTCGTTTTATGATTTAAATTGTTGGAACAGTGTTGATGAGAGAACTTACACATCAACTTATCGGGAAGAGCTGAAATATTATCTTCGGACGGCACTAGAGGATCGCAGACGACGGATCAACACGTTGGACTGGTGGAGGAGTAATGAAACACAATATCCTGTGCTTTCAAGATTTGCTAGAGATATCTTGAATGTTCCAATGTCAACCGTTGCATCAGAGAACGTCTTTAGTCAGGGACGACAGCAGCTTGGAGACAACCGACACTCATGGGGAAGCAATGCAATGAATGTTCTAGTTTGCCTCAGAAATTGGGTTAGAGCAGAAAGAAGAAACCAAGGAATGAAACTGGAGCCGAGCGACGAGCTGAAACTTGAAGAAATTACGACTTCATGGGAGAACTCAGCAAAATCAAGTCCAATGCATGGTTTTGCTCCCGTTGACTTCGACTATCCTATGCAAGTTCCCGTTAATATTAACGTGAATGAGTTGGAAAAAATGATGCATAATTTGTAGATTTTTCATTCATGTAAATTATAAATTTTGGATCATTTTGCAATCAATAAAATTCCCCAAATTCATTCACTCCTTAGTCCTTGCTTTTTATATTTTTTAATTTAACGATTTAAAATTTTAAATTGAATTTCTATTTTTCTACTTTAAATTAAAAACTTACTTCTAATATATTATTAATTTACTACCAAATATTATTAATTTATTATATTAAGTAGCATATGTTTTGTATATTTGTGCATATATCTTCTATAGAAGTGTATATTTAATGTATACATGTGTATATGTTTTATAAATGAGTATATAAGTATATCTATATATATTGTAATGCATATATAATGTAGTATATTTTATAAGTAGTAGTATATATACATTGAATTGTGCGTATACACGTGTATATATCTTCTATATAAGTGTATATTTAACGTATACATGGGTATATGTTTTATAAATTGGATATCTTCTATAGAAGTGTATATTTAACGTATACATGTGTATATATTTTATAAATTAGTGTATAAGTATATCTATATATATTGTAATGTATATATAATGTAGTATATTTTATAAGTAGTAGTATATATACATTGAATGGTGCATATACACGTGTATATATCTTCTATAGAAGTGTATATTTAACATATACATGTGTATATGTTTTATAAATTAGTATATAAGTATATCTATATGTATTGTAATGTATATATGTTGTAGTATATTTTATAAGTAGTATATATATACATTGTATGGTGCATATACACGTGTATATATCTTGTATATTTAACGTATACATGTGTATATGTTTTATGAATTAGTATATAAGTGTATCTATATATATTGTAGTATATTTTATAAGTAGTAGTATATATACATTGAATGGTGCGTATATACGAGTAATTGACTAATTGTGTATATGTGTATATATTTTTTAAATTCTAATGTAGTATATACTATCTATATAGTGTATATATATTATTTAACGTATTTATGATGTATATAGGTGGGTATATGTAATGTATATTGAAAGAAAGTTTTTTTTTTTTTTTTTTATATACTTTTGGCCGGATTTGACCGATTTTTTAACCGTATTTGACCGGATTTTGGTGAGTTTGACCGAGTTGGATTAAATAGGTCAAGTTAGAATGAGTTTTAATTTTTTTACTGTTTGGCCCGACCCAAACCGACCCGTTTAACACCAAAAAATCTATATTCTTACATGTAACCAGCCCTAGGAAAGGGGCACTTTTCTCATGGTACACTCCTCTTCCTGCCGAGCCCCTTTTCTCTTCATTCATATATAAGAGTATTGCTAATTAGGTCGTTGGCCCACCTCCTATAAAATATATATTTTTTCTAATTAGATTCATCCATTGATCATGTTATGTTCACTTGTGGTGATAGGAAATTTGATATTATTGCTATATCATACATAAATTAAAGTTAATTACTCGTACAATAGAGGGGGACATAAGTTGAAAACCTAAAAAAAAAAAAAAAAAAAAAAAAAAAAAAAAGATGAACAATAAGGAATTATTACATTAACTTGGTAAATGAAACCACTTGCTTATTAAATCAATTGCCAGATATTTGAATTTCAAATCCTCTAAAATTTTTGTCCCCCTTATTTAAAAGAACTGCCCAACTACTCTTGATGGTGCAACGCAGTTATATATGTGACATATTCGGTTCTGGTCTCTAAGTGCAATCCTCTCTAAGATTTCACATCATCTAAAAGTGAGGTTGAGTGCTTAGAAGGCTCGCCGGAAAGCAAAGTCGACAATGTTGTTGATGTGTACGTCAACTACAGACCCTCAATAATGACGAGTTATATTTCCGCTACGTTGTTGGCCTGTTTGGAGATGAGGTCTGCTACCTTATTCCCTTCCTCTTTTTTTTTTTTTTTTTTTTTTTGGGATAATGTTGGTTATGTCTATTGATCAATTCGAACCCATATTCCATGGCTAGGTACACCACGATGAACTACAAAGAATAAATAGTAGCCTGGTGGAGCAATTTTGCCTGACGGTGGTGCCACTACAGTGACCTCTTGGTTTGTTACAGATTTAAGTTGTAAAATGATCAACCTTTGTCCCTGAGAGTAGCCATGTGTGGTGAAAGGTGGAGCATACATGGTGACCCTAATGTCAGTCTCATCCACAAATTCATCCAACTTGATATTGACTTTGAAATCCTGTCCATATTTGATCTCTTTGTTGGCTCCATCGTCGAGAATTTGGGGTTTATGTTGTTCTAACTCAGGTGCCAAGTATGGAGGTGAGAATTTCTCAACTCTCAAATCAGTTGGATACTTAGCTTGAAAGTCATACAAAGCATGGGTGTTGCTTCCTGCCACTAAAATCTTGCCATCTGGTAAAACAGCAGAAACAGAATGGTACATTCTAGGAATCTGTGTAGGGTTCAATTCCTTAAACCTTTGTCCTTTTGGTTTGTTTGGGCTATAAAGAAGTGGCACAAGATTAGGTTCCTCAGCAGCATCCCATGCAGAAGTTCCTGCCTTTGCTCCATTAATGATCAATATATCTCCAGTTGGTAGAAGCAACATGTCTCCCATAACTCTTGGTGAGGTCATTTCTTCAATATCCCATTCAGCTCCTTGTTTGTTAACAAATATTCTTCCACAGTCTTTTAATGCAGGGAAGAATTGTCTAGGTGGAAACTCAGAAAATTTCAAGGCATCCTTGGTGTTGCCTCCGCAAACAATGACCTCGACCTCAACATCTTCGGGATTAGGAACATTGAGATTGATTGGCAAAAGTGCGGACATTCCTGATGCTGGATAGTTTCTTGCACCTCCAGCTAGTACAGGAAGTTCGTGGAGAGTTTTTCCACTGTAAGGATCAATGACTATTGATCTGTCATTTGCAAAAATAAACACATTCCCATCAGGGAGAAGATTGACAAACGGATAGAGATTGTTCTCTTTCTCATCTTCGGTTTCAATAAGAAAATTTAGCCCAAATTGTTGCACTTGGAACTGCAGTTTTCCTGGTGGAATAATTTCGTAGTTATGTGCACCACGACCTCCAACAAGAATGAAACTACCATTCTCAAGCATATGTTGAGTAGCATACCATCTCATAGCAGCAAGACCATTTGCATTTTCTTGAAACTCACAGTTATCGCATGGATTCATGATTCTTATACTGCGAATTCCTTCACGATAACCTCCCGTGCTTACTAATTCACCGGTAGAGGACAAACCTCCCGATGAGCACCATGTATCCGTCATTATCTTCAACGTCCTAACTTGACCACTCTCAACATCATATTGGACACCATGAGACCAACAATCTGTCTCGTCAGGCTTATCTGGAACAGGCTTGCAAAATGTAGGGTTGTTTTGAATTCCAGATGGTCCAAGATTTGTGGTATCATACCAAATAGCCTTGTTATTTGGCATCAATTGTATATGCATGGCTGCAACACCAGCATTTTCTGAATGTATTATCCAAGAACCACCATTTTCTGTCTCGAAATCTGGCTTGGGATCTGGAAATATTAATTCATGTTTCTTGTTTTTCTTCTTAGACTCTTTCTTCTTATTCTTGCCGTCATTCAATTTCAAAATTTCATCTGGGGAACGATCAACATTTACTCCTAACGAAGAGTCGTCAGCATTGTCAAAGCCTAGGTCAATATGTTTGTTTCTAGCATAAGATGAAATAAAAAGCAAAGGAAGCAAAACAAAGGCTTTGATGTAGATAGCCATAGAAGAAGCCTTTTTCTATATCTTCTATGGCTTTTCTGACTGATTCTTGATTGATGCGTTTTATTCTCCCTATTTATAATAATGAAGAATAGGTTGATGTATCAACCCAACCACATATTTATTAAAAAATATCAACCGTACCATCTCACGTAATTTTCTCTTTGAAAATGCTAAAAAATAGGGAGAAGCTAAGGAGGATTTACTAAAAACAAAATATATAAATATATAATTCGAGTTTTGGAAAAGCTTAATATTTTTAGTTAAGAGTTAAGAGAAGATGATTATTATTAGCATTTAAGAAAAAAATCATCGCATTTTTTAAAGGATATTAAGAGCCCGTTTGGAGTTGATATTAGAAAACTGTTTATTTGAAAAATACTTTTATAAAATAGATTTTCAGAAAAGTATTTTCTTATTTTAAAATATAATTTGTGTTTGGTAAATTCATCTGAAAATTATTTTTGATAAACAGATTGTATGTAGATTCTTTTTCTTCATGAAGTGCTATTGAGAGACAAATAACCAAAAGGAACATGTACCAATGGACTCTTACTACTAAAATCATTTTATTGGAAAATTTTATTTTAAATAGCTCTTATAATTTTTTAATTATTTATTTAAATTAAATATTCAAAAAATATTTTACAAGTATTGACAAAATATTATTTGATCTTGCAACATGATTTGTCTGTCATTTATTATCATCAATATTAAGAAAATAAAGAGTTATAGATTCTTCGATTGTCATCGTCAATCGTCAATGATATTTTTGATTTTTATTTTTAAGAAAAGAGTGAAAAACAAAATAATAATATATAAATTATAGAATAAAATATAGAATTATGATATAAATATAAAGTATAATATTCTAAGTCAAACTTTAATCAAACTAATAAGATATACTAATTAATTAATAAGACAAAATATATATAAGGATGTTTTTGTCATGAAAACAATAAGCTTCTGCGAAAAGCACTTTTTAGTAAAAACATTTTTTTAAAAGCCCTTCAAAAGTTTACCAATTACCTTTGTTTTCAATAAAAGTGCTTTTTCTCAAGAAAAAGATTTTTGTTTTTTTGAGGAAAAAAAATTCCAAACAGACTATCAGAAAGTGACAATCAAGAAATAAATTTATTTTGTGATAATTCAGCATCAATAATACAAGTCGTGGTCACAATGGATTCATGTTCGCAATGAGAAACTCACAAATCTCCTAAATTAGTATTTGAATTATGACACATTAAAAAAATATTATTAAAGAATTTGAGCCCCAACGTTAAATTCTCTGATAATATATTTTTTAATTTAATTTTCAGGTATGGTATTCTGGTGATGTATATTAATTATACAGAAAAGTGAGGGGGCTAGGCCTTACCCTCAATATACATCAAAGATTGCAAAGCAATCTGGACAAAAAGAATGTGACAAAATAGTGAAATTGTTGCATATTCACACTGTCTATAAAACACTACACAGCTAATAAAGAAATTGGCCTTATCATATCTAATCCTAAGATTTGAAAGCTGTAATTTGTCCAAGAAATATACGCCTTTAGCTCCTGCTGGTAGTTGGCCAAAGTTGGTGTAAAGCATAGATTCCCAACTACTTGCAGCCAACTTTGCAAGGAAATCTGTGACCGTGTTTGCCTCTCTATAACAGTGGGAGAATGTTATCTCATTTAAAACAATCAACCTTGTGGTGTCTTCCATAATAGGTCTTAATTCATATTGTGGGAGGTCCTATTTTGCATTATATTTACAATCAATAAGGAGTCCATTTCGACACACACAAGACCTGCACCTTCTGGCTACAAAATGTGCCCTCCTGACTTCGGCGTCATTGTGATCTCTGCACTGTGCAGGTAGAGCAAAAGCAAAAAGAAAATTTTCAACACTATCCGTTGCTAGTCCTTTTATGACGGTTTTTTCATTGTGATCAAAATAACTTTCATTGATGTTGAATTTAATCTGTCCCTGTTGAGGCTTGATCCATGAAATTGCTTTAACAATGGTTCGTGGCCTAATATTCTCAACCATCTCACATAACTGGTTTCATTGTAAGTCCATTTTTTGCATTGGAAAGGCTTTATTTATAGCAGACTTCATGCACCACAAGATTTGTTACTCCATTCTCCTAATATAAAACTCTTTTTGAGTGTCATATCTACATGAACATCTAGTCCTCTATATTTGCCAACATATCACAATTGGCACCACCTAGATCATCATTCTCTGAACTGCATTTCTTCAGGTGTTTTCCCACCAATCATTTAAGAAGCTTCTTACTGATTTACTTTGATATTTGATACACATTGGATGTCCAAAAGCTTTTCATAAGTAACGTGCTGGTTCACTGTCAATGAAAACATGCTTGATGGTTTCAAGTTGTGGATTATTACAGCATAGATATTCATGTGGCCTTTGAAGTTTGATATCCATACCTGCATATTACATTATTAAAAGGTAATTTAGATTTGAGTAATGTAACACCCCGTATTCAAGTACGTGTATTGGCGTATTCAAGTACGTGTCTTATTTATATGGAATTAATTTTTTTATTTTATTTATACCGAAATTTTCCCGTCGATGGTTCCATGCGAAGGTTATTGAATAAGCTTTCCAACGATATAAAGATTTTCAAAAACGGATAGGTTTTGGATATAATCGAGCACGTTTGAAACTATAAAACGTTGGTTGGGATATTTGGGAATAGTAAATGTGCAGGAAAAATTTCCTGCACACAAACTACTGAGGCCAGCCGAATTTTTGGGTCAACTTAGAATGATCATAACTCCCTTAATATAATGAACTGGGAGAGATGCGACCTGTGAAAAGAAATATCTTTGAGTCTTCTTTCCAATGCAATTGGTTTCATCCAAATCCAACGTCTGAGTAAGGAGTTATACTCGTTTTACTTTAGCCTATCAAAACAGATTTTTAGGGTCAACTTCAAATGACCATAACTCCTTGTACAGGAAGAACTGGGTGTCCTACTTTATATGAAATGAAAGTACTTTGAATTATCCTTCCAACGATACCAATTTCACCCAAATCCGATATCGGAGCAAAGAGTTATGGTCGATCTACTTTAGCTTATCAAAACAGTCCGCCAAAGGACAAATTTGACATTATTTAAATTTTAAAGGCATTTTGGTCATTTCCTATTATATTATGGACAGGAATATGTGTATATATACATGTATATGAGTTGAAAAACTCATTTTCATCATCAATCATTGAGAAAGAACAAACCCTAGCCAAATTTGACCTTTAAATTACTTTTGATTCAACCGTAGAAATTCCAAAGTAATCCGATAACTGCGTTTGTCATCTCGAGAGCTTCGAACGGCACCTATTATTTGTGCAAACAGGATTGGATAATCAAGAGGTGAATTCTAAGTTATGAATATTGTTTGCCTTTGTTTTTTTCCATATGTATATGTGTGATAGAGGATTATATGTATTGATTGTTATTGAAAGGTGATGAAAATAGGGCTATGGACTATTTTGCATGGTTTGGTTGTATTGAATTGTGGAAGGTGGATATCGTAATTGAGTTATGGAAGGTGGATATGATGATATACTATTGAATTGATGATTATTTATAGCTATGACTCAATTTGGTTTAATGGATTGATTGGAAGGATAAATGAATCCAAACTTGATATTGGAGGATGTTGTATGAATATGCATGGCATGTGAATGTAATTGGAGTATAAGAGGGTTAAAGTGACACCCTTTATGGTGTAATTAAGGCTTACCACTTAACCACTAGTTTGGTGAATTCAAATAATTGAATTGTGACGTTTGGTTGCTAATACTAGATTGCTATATATGTTCATTGTAAATAAGTAATCCGAAAAGACGGGAAGTCCATTTGGGACTAGTATTGAAGGTTGACAGTCAGGTATGTAAAGCATACTCTATACCATATCTTTGGCATGAAAGTGAACAATTGTTCTATTAAGAAAGTTTCCAAAGTTATTCAATAACATGTGATCCATAATGGTTTTGTATGATGTTCTACATTACCAATGAACTTGTTTCCACCCTACAAGATGTCAAGACATTCCAATACTTACTTGTCTTCCAAATCTTACATGTTTATTGCACTAATGAATGTCAGAAGGTATCCGGTTACTCAAACAAGATCTATGTGCTATTAATGACTCCAAAACGTTTCATTGATATACCAATAAGCTCCTACTTCATTGTTATGGCATTGATGACTCCAAAACACTTCATTGATGGGCCAATGAGTTCTTACTTCATTGTTATTGCATTGATGGTCTATTTATATGTCTCTTATTGATGTATCATTGTTTCAAAGTATCAAAAATGCGGTGGCGACCGAAATAACAATCTCAAAGATTAATTGAACTAAGTGATGGAAGTTCTCTCTTATCGGGTGGTATCCCAGGGGCATAAGCCTATCATGGGTCGATCCTTATTTATGTGTTTATGGGTGGTATCCCAGGGGCATAAGCCTATCATGGGTCGATCCCAGTTGATATGTACTGGAGGCAGCCTAATGGTCACAGTACAGTACAGTAATGATTACAAAGATGATAAAAACGAAGATAAAGTGATTGAATAAATACAATGTACAGGTTGTCACAAGTTCTAGTAAGTGTGGTTCACTCCTATTACGATTTATTCACTTGTTTCTGATTTCTATTGAACTCCTATATCATATGTGATTATCTACAACTTTACATACTCAGTACATATTTCGTACTGACGTCCCCCACGGGGACTTGCATTTCATGCTGCAGGCACAGGTACCGCAGCTCATACACCGCACAAGTAGGAGTCAGGATATCCAGCTGCTTTTGGTGAGCTCCAGTTTGCTTCGGGGCTTTTCGTGTCATATCCAGTCACTTTTGGTATTGTATAGAAGTTAGTTATATGGCGGGGTGTGTCCCGACCTTAGTTAAACTCTGTGTATTGTCTAGAGGCTTTGTAGACTTAATGTACAGTCAAGGTGGTGTTTTGTTAATAGACATGATGGCTCCAACGACCAAGTATTGTATATACATATATATGTGTGCTCGAGCTTATACAGGTGATTATTTCCTTTTATATGCGACATGATGCTGTCCGAATTTCGGATTGTCATAGAGGTATGCATGGGAAGTATAAGATTATAAGCTGGTTCTCCCGGGCCTCCTCGGTTACGGGTGCCAGTCCGCCCCAATAGGATTTGAGGCGTGACAAGTAACCTCCAGAAAAGGAAAGAAAATTTGAAAGGGATACTATTATGCCAAACTCTTTTAGCCAAAGTATCCAACTCCCTGATGTCTCTGATGTTATTCCAAACTATTTTGATTGTAAGATACCATCATTAGTTGCATTCCAGAACATGAAATCCTTTCAGTTAGCACCAATTTTGATGTTTGCAATATATTGTGTTAATCAGATTGGGATAACTTCTTGCAGTTCTTGAAGGTCTCATACCTGATTATTCAAGAAATGATTCACCAATGTTTTGGTAGAATGTCTTTGATTAGGATAGTAGGGTGGTAGTGGTCCAAGACCAGTCCAACTGTCCCACCAGTAACAACAATCCCCACTATGAATACTCCGGATCATATTGATCTCTGCTTTGCTTCTAATATTAGTAAGCATCTTCCGAATATGAGTTACTAGAAACCCAAACTTTTGACACTGGATGAGCCGTCACACTATTTAAATTTTGTGAATTTGGTCCATAAAGAGTCTTGCTCCCTAAACCTCACCATTTTTTCATATTTAAAGTCTTACAAATGTCAGACATACTTCTCACTCCCAATCCACCCTCATCATTTGGGAAACAAATATTCTTCCAAGAAATCCAATGGTATTTATCTTTGTAAGCAGATGATCCCCAAAAGAACCTGGCAAGGTATTTTTTCAAAAGTTTGATGATACTTTTAGAATGTGTAAGAGCTGTAACGGTATATATAGGAAGAGATTTCAACACATGTTTAATCAGAATCATTTTTCCACCATATGAGAGCATATTGCTCTGCCATCCACCAAGTTTTTTGATAACTTTAGAGAGTATTTTCTCAAAATATTCGGGTCTTTTCTTACCAATGAAGATAGGACATCCAAGGTACTCAAAAGGAAAATCTCTATTTAGGAAACCAGTAGCACTTCTGATCTTATTGATTCTTGTAGGCCCTGTCCCTACAGCAGTGAGAAAAAAAATATTTTTTAGCATTCATTCTTTGTCCAAAACTCTTTTCATACCTATGTATCAGCTTCATGATCATTCTGATGGATTTGGTATTTCCACTAGTGAAGATGATGATATCATCGGCATATGAGAGATAATGTCATCTTTTTTTTTTTACTTGCTGTAATGATTGTTTTATGTGTAACATATTATTGTACAAGTCATTCAATAAAATTTTATCATACTGTGAGTAATTATGTGTGTAACATGTTTGTTATGAATTATATGAAGATTGCCATTCTTTGGTTTAGATTACCTTCTTTAATGGTCACATTTCGTAATTATTATTTGGTTTATATTTTTACATGATATTGAAAATTTTGATTTTAAAAAATATAGCTATTATAGCAAATTAATTTGGTGTGATTTGATATTTTCAAGTTTAGTTTCAGTAAAATGCGATATCGTAAGTCAGTAAGTATAGTTTGTTTGATTTGCCTGGCATATATTAGTGTAAAATTATGATTTTGATTTTTTATAGAATGTCTCAATTATATGTCACCTTAACATCTTATACATAAAAATAACCGATCTGCATTTTATTAGCCTCACAGTACTACGAAAGTTTCAATATATACCAAAATATGCACAACCCTGTATTTATCCCACCTTACGATTTTGGTCAACTTTCTTCATCCCTTTTTTATTCCCTCACGAAATCAAGTTATTTATTAGTTTCATCCATGACTCTATCAACTAGATATATGACAAATGCCAAGTTTTAAAACTAGGGATGATAAAATTAATTTTTTTAATTAGTTGATTGTACATAGCTAATAGCAACATGGACTAAATATTCTGTCCAAGTCAAGAAACTTACGTCAAAAAATCTTGACAAATGATGATTCAAATGAGATTTGGCATTTTTGAATATAATCAGGAAATGCTCGATTTCCATAAGAAGCAAAGTAAGTTTTTGTTGGTGGCTCCTTCAATCTTTCTAGGTGATAGCGTCATCTTTTGTGTTGTAATTGAGGTACGATCTAATCCTCCACTTTTCACTTTTCTAATACAATATAACCCGGATTACAATGGGCAATTGAATAATAATAAAAAAAAAGATTTATTGAGTAAAGGAAGGATAACTAGTAGAAAGGTACGTAGTGAAGGAAATTCTAGCTAGTTAATTCTATGTGTGTGACTTCTCCATTAGTCGTAAAATTTACGATCGACAACACGACCTTAACTTATCATTTATCACTTATATACCTAATTAATAAGATTGACGAAAAGGTGTTCGACTGAAAAAGAAAATAAGAAGAACCAGTGAAATATTATCAAATACATCATAGTACAACTGACAAACATTACATATATCATGGTTTTTTATTACATAATTCTTACAACAAGCTACGTTCTAGAAATTAAAGCAACAAGAGTACTAATTACTAGTATTACATAGTATTTGCCAGTACAAAAGTTACATATATATTGCTCCACATAATTAACAGCACTGGTAGCACTCATAGTTGTTGCCTTGGCAGCAACCATTGCGACAGTATCCTCCACCACCAGGGTATCCACCGCCAGGGTATCCACCACGACCGCGGCGACCACCAGGGTATCTGCCTCCGGGATATCCACGACGACCGCCACCCGGGTATCTACCTCCAGGATATCCACGGCGGCCGCCACCACCGGGGTATCCACCACCAGGGTATCCACCACCACCAGGGTATCCTCCACCGGGGTATCCACCACCAGGGTATCCGCCACCACCACCAGGGTAGCCGCCGCCGCCAGGGTATCCGCCGCCACCACCAGGGTAGCCACCAAATTGGTCTTTATGTACTTCATTCTTGTTATTGGATTTCTTTGCTACATCAAATGTGTAAGCAAGAATATTAATTCTAAATTATACTTGGTACTCCTTATGTAACACTTACATTAAATTACTTTTAGAATTCGTGATCTCAAATATATCATGACATTTTTCTGATTATCAAAGCATATGCCACTAAGGGCAAAACATATATGACGTTTAAAATTATAGTTTTTCAATATATTGCTATTATAGTTTTTTTTAAAACAGACTATATCATGTAATAATAAACTTGTTGCTTTAATCCATAACCACACAAAGGAAAACATTTCTAGGAAGTTATTTTTCGCGAAAAATATTTTCCTTCGTATAAAACACAACCAAAGTATTAAAAGAACAAATAATAAAATGAGAGGATGCTTACCGTTCTTTTCTGAAGTCTCAGTCAACTCTTTTGCTACAACCTCAGAGCTTATCATTACATAATTGGCTAGAAAAAGGCCAAGGAAAATAAATGCCTTAGAACCCATTTTTTCCCCAGAACTTTGCTATGATACTTGAAATTTATTTTATGGAGAAATTGATGTATAATTGGTCTCAATTTATAGTAATATTTGAATGCATAGCAAATTGTAGGGGAAGGTGTTAGGGGGTGCATTTATGGGATGTGCTGTTGGCAGGTGAAGAGAGTGAAGAATTCACATTCAATTGGGCTATAAAAATACTTTTGATATAGCAAAAATAATTTATATAACTATGTTACTTTTGATATAGCAAAAATAATTTATATAACTATGTTACATAGCCAAAATAATTTATATAATTATGTTGCTTTTATTATTATTGATACGTTTATTCACTTCTAAACAACTTTAGACAAAATATGGATTGAGCTTCAGCCATATGCCTATGAAGGTTAAGCAAAATTATATGAACTTCATACCAGCCTAAACCTAAAGTATTAAAGCTCATGCAAAGTGACTAATTAAGTCCAACCATATATGAGTAAAGTTCAGATAAAATGTCCAAACTTCAGTTATATGTGCTTGAAGTTCAGACAAAAATAATTAAATTTCAATTATATGTATTTGAACTTCAACCATGTAAAACTTTAACTTAAATTTTTTATTTAAAGTTTGATTTTATCAAATTTAACTTCAAACACACCGCAATGCAATACGGATATGACTTAAATGATACTAGTGCACATCTATCTCTACATAGGATTGCCAAATTGCAAATTAGCAAACTTTTATTCTAAGATTTCTGTGGCAAAACCAATGGTCCTACCTATTTAACCACATCAATTAATTATTATGTCGCCAAATTTTGCAAATTTTTTTTGGTCAAAATTTTGCAAATTATTAAACTGTAAATATTTTTGTACAAATCATATAAGATCTCTAAAATCCTTTTGACGGCAAAATAGTAAACGACAGCTCTTGTAGGGAATTGTACATTAAATGTTGATGTATTTGCATGGGATAGTTAAAATAATACTGGATTTGCTCAACTTGTGTAGGACAAACCTTATCCAGAAAAGTCTAGATAGAGAGCGTTGAAGTTATTATATAAATCGATAACCTAACAAAGAGGAGCCTTGAAGTAACTATAAAAGTTAGGTTATGTAAATCGATAATGTACGAAGAGGAGCCTTGGAGTAGGTATAAAAATTATTACCATTTGACCCGGAGGTCACAGATTCAAGACGTGGAACAGCCTCATGCAGAAATGTAAGATTAGGTTGCATACAATAAATCCTTGTGGGTCGGCTCTTCTCTGAATCCCGTACAGAACGAAAGCTTTAGTGCACGAGACTGCCCTTTTTTTTTACATCGATAACATAGTGACTTTAAATACAATCAAGGTACATATTTTAATATATTATGATATATTACTTATCACTTATTTAAAATTACATGCAAGTATCTTTTATGTGACGCATCTATAGTAATTGTTTAAATCTTCATCCATGTATACATGAAACTTAAATTCACAGAAGTAGTGGTGCATGCAATTTTGTCAGATGCGGAGCCACCCCTTTTTAGGGGAACTCTTTCGATGAAAAAATATACTATTTATACATAATTAAAATTATTTTTTATGTGGTTATAGTACGTGTTGAACCCCATTCAACTTAGTTTTCTTTGAATATTGAACCTCCTTACTTGAAATCCTGGCTACGCCTCTAAATTTTGTTCAATAATAAACCAAAGACTTCAATGATACAATGACTCTTTTAACTTATCCGTTAATATTTCAAGTCGATCAAGAGGGAGCCATTACTTTCATAGTTTCATTTAGGGTGTGCTTGCTATGAAAAAAACAAAAACAAAAAAAAATACTCCCACCATTTCAATCTGTTTATCGTTTAAGACTACAAAACTAAAGAATATTTTGATACATATTTAAAATAAAAAAACCGGACTCTTTCATAAAAAATAGGAAAAATAAGTCTAATATTCCACCCATAATAAGTAAATAGATAATGGAACCATTAGCGATAACCGAAAAATCAATAACTTACCGATTGCGTAATGATTCAGTATATCTACAAATTGATAATGAATAACATTCAAAATTAAATCGAACCTAAGTATAGTAGCTGCTAAATGCCACGTACAAATTGCTTGCCGACGACGAATTACTCGATGAATGATCGACTTAATAGTTGACTTAATGAATCATGCCAAAGTGGCAAAATGTCCAACACTCACTTATCAAAATGACTTGACTAAGTCTTCTTATACCCCCCACCCCCCCAAGCCCACTCAACCCCCCACCCCTACCAACCACCACACCCCTTACAACAACCCATATCCAATCAGGGGCGGACTTAAGTTCAAATATGTGGTGATCCCACGCCTGTTAAACATGACACAAAATAGATAGTATAATTTTATAAAAAATGTATAAAGATTGGTATAAAATGAAAAAATGCATTCATGAAATCAAAAAACTAATTGATCGCTTTGATTTTCAGGCGGAATCTTAAAACTTTGGGTGTCAATATGAGAATTCGAACCTCTCAAATACCCATAATTCTTAAATCCTGAATCCGCGGAGCTACACTTAAGTTAGGGGGTTCATCCGAACCCCCTTCAACGAAAAATTATATTATTTATACATGATTAAAATTATTTTTTATGTATATATATTAGATGTTGAACCCCCTTCGATTAATTTTTATATTCACTTATGAACCCTTTAATGAAAATTCTGGCTCCGCCACTACCCAACTACCCACCATTACTGCTCAAGCTACCAAAGAAAACATTCTCTTCATTGGAAAAAAAACACTTTGTTCTCGAAATAATGTTTTACTTTATTTAAAAATCACCATTTGACTATAAAAATTTTAAATTTGCTTATAACCTGTTTTTTTTATGCACGTACTTCTCATTTTTGAAATTGTAATTAAGTATATTCAAGCATAAATATTATCTAAAATATTCTTTATAAAAAAATATTACTACTAAACAGAGCTTCATGTTCACTTTCAACTTTAGTAATTAATAAGACGGTTTATTTCTTCCTCGTCTCAATGTGTAAAATTTACCTTTATTTAGAAACGACAAATTTTACCCTAAGTTATGAGAAATAAAACAAATTATCATTAGAGCACACAATAACTTTAAATAATTAGAATTCTAAAATTCATAAATTTCAAATTCTTTCAGCGTATATAAATCATTGTTACTTTGGTGTGCTAGTAAGAGAGTTGAAAGAGTCCAACAACGTACGTGCATGCATGGGGTTGTTGGACCACAAATAATACAATGTTAGGTCGTAAGGACAAATCGATTATTATTTACGTTGACTTATCAAACGTTGTTCTGTCTTGCTTTCACACTGTTATATCGATTAGTATTTATGCCATATTAAATAATTTAATTTTAGACAGAAATTATCGATAAAACTATTTTAAAATAATAATAATAATATTTGAACAAATGATCGATAGAGAATTTCTATCAAATATATTTTTTATTCAAAATTTTGCAAGGCTTTTATGTGGATTTAGAAGCGTCTAAGAAAAGTATAACTCCGTTCATTCCTAAATAATGAGAAGTCATTTTTTCAGCTTTGGCATACCCGTTAAAAGGTTATTCTTTTCTACAAAATAAATAGTTTTTTTAGTTTTTACTAATTTATTACCAATTAAATGTCTTAAAGAAAGAAGCGATCCTTTAATGATGTAAAATTTCATATATTAAAGAAGGGTAATTTTGAAACAATAAGATCAACTCTTTCTTGAGCCTCTTAAACATCACTTGATTTGGAACAAAATGAAAGGACTAAGCGTCTAAGACATCACTCATTTAAAAACGGAAGAAGTATGGAAAACACCACTTATTTAAGAACGAAGAAATTATGTAATATCTAAATTCGTATAAAATCTTAACTGCTCAACCTTATTCAATATTTCAATTTATTAAATGGGTCCATTATATATCCATATCAATGGTTAACCATGCATTTATTTAAATCTATCCACAGGACACATCAAAATGACCTAGTGGCTTACGAGTTACGCACATCGACATACAAACCAAATTGCTCTAAACAGGTTAATACTTTGTGAATCACTAAATTTTGAATAAGTAGTGCTTATTTCATGCCCTTTCACTTGCAATTGGCAAATGCTCAGAAGATTGATCTTCAATTCTGGAACAAAAAGAACATCACCAATTGTCTGGCTGAAATCTCTATTGGTCTGAATTAGAACCTGCCCTTTTTCCATGGCTGCAACTTTGGAGTTGTTCGCGAACTTCATGCTATCTCGAAAAGATTCGTCCAAGGCAGAGAAAACTAACTTATCTCCACTCATATGATTGCTACATCCAGAGTCGAGGAACTATAAATTCTTATTTGTTTCCTCCTTCATGTGGCAAACCATCAACAAAGATATTTTTTCTTCCTCTTGTTTTGCAAAATAGATTCCTCTTCGCGCGCCTCAGACAAATTTGTTCGGCATTCTGATTTATAATGACCAAACTTGTGGCATCTGTTACATTCAATTTTAGATTTGTCTGATGACTTTGAGTTGTAGCCATCTCATTCCTTTCCTCTACCTTGATTATCACGGTAGTGCAGCTGTTGATGATTTACACTATTGCCTCCGCCTCTACCTCTGGCTCTGACTCTACCTCTACCTCTACCTCTACCTCTACCTCTACCTCTACCTCTACCTCTATCATTACCTCTATTGCACCCTTGTCCTCCGGAACGATCATCTGTTGAGGCATTCAATGCCACCCCCTCTTTTTCTTATTGAGTGATATTTTGCTCGTGGATCAACAAAGAGCTTTGTAATTCATCAATTGAAAGTGTATCAATATCATGAAATCCTTCAATAGAACAACGACAAAGTTAAATTTTGGTGTTATTGATCGAAGGATCTTTTCAATAATTATAACTTCATTTGACTTATCATCGTGGAGCCTCATCTTGTTGACGACTGTCATCACCCATGAAAAATAATTAATAACTGGCTCTCCAGATTTCATTCGAAGAGTTTCGAACTCCGAACGAAGTGCTTGAAGTTGCTGCCTCTTTTTCCTTGTTGATCCCTGATATTTCTTCTTCATGGACTCTCAAATCTGCTCAGAGGTATCTTTATAAAGAATAGTTTTCAAGATTGAAGGATCAATTGCTTGGAAAAGATAATTCTTCGCCATGAGGTCCTTCAACTTTGTTGCGTGTTTGTTTCTCTTTGTGTTTTCAAGATTGAAGGATCAATTGCTTGAAAAAGATAATTCTTCGCCTTGAGGTCCTTCAACTTTGTTGCGTGTGTGTTTCTCTTTGTGCGTCTGACGCTGCTACGCCTTCTGTTGGTTCTGGTATACTGTCCATAACCACTTGCCAGTACTCCTTTGATCTTAGAAAGTTTTCCGTCAATATGTTCCAATTGTCATAGTGACCATCAAAGCGAGGAATGGATGTCTGCACAAAGTTTTCTGAAGCCATATAGGTTCACGTTGCTGCTATAATTCTTCTTATGTATTTCTCTCACAAAATTAGCACTGATACCACTAATGAAAAAGACTAAATATTTAGGAGAAAAAAAAAAATATTGGGACTCTATTCAATAGCTAAGATTCTCATATATAGAGTTTTACTAACATAAAATTAAGATAGCAATCAACTAACTCCTACTATTACTTAACTACTAACATAGCAATCAACTAACTCCTACTATTACTTAACTACTAACAGTCTCAAAAGATTCAGCTACTTTTATTCCACCAACTACTAACTTGCGAATGACTTGATCAACTAAATCACTAACAACGACAAATAAGAAAAACAAGTCGAAAGTTTTGAATTTCATATATACCAAAACATGCATAACCCAGTATTTATCCTGCCTTACGATCTTGATCAACTTTCTTCATCCCTATTTTATTCCCTCACAACATCAGTTATTTTTGTTTCATCCTGATTCTATCAACTAGATAAATGACATGCCAAATTTTAGAACTAGGTATAATAAAGTAAATTTTCTTAATTAGTTGATTGTACATAGGTAATAGCAATATGGACTAAATGTCCTGTTCAAGTCAAGAAACATACGCCAAAAGATCTTGACAAATAATGATTCAGATGAGATTCAACATTTTTTAATTAGGAAACGCTCAATTTCTATAAGGAGCAAAGTAAGTTTTTGTTGTGTGGCTCCTTCGATCTTTCTGGGTGATAGCTTCACCTTTTGTGTTCTAATTGAGGTACAATCTAGTCCTCTTTTTTTTCCTCATATAATATAGCTCAAATTACAATAGGCAATTGAATACTAATAAAAAAATTTATTGAGTAAACGATAACTAGTATAAAGGTGCGTAGTGAAGGAAATCTGGCTAATTAATTCGATGTGTATAACTTCTCCATTAGACAAAAAATTTTTGATTGACAACACGATCTTGACTTATCATTTATCACTTATATACCTAATTAATAAAAGGTGTTTGACTGAAAAAGAAAATGAGAAGAGTAGTAATTACTAGTATTACATACTATTTGCCAGTACAAAAGTTAAGATATATTGCTCCACATTAACAGCATTGGTAGCACTCATAGTTATTGCCTTGGCAGCAACCATTGCGGCAGTATCCTCCACCACCAGGGTATCCACCGCCAGGGTATCCACCAAATTGGTCTTTATGTACTTCATTCTTGTTGTTGGATTTCTTTGCTACATCAAATGAATAAACAAGAATATTAATTCTAAATTATACTTGGTACTCCTTACATAATACTTATATTAAAGTATTTTTAGAATTCATGATCTCAAATATATCATAACATTTTTCTGATTATAAAAGCATATGCCACTAAGGGCAAAACATATACGACGTTTAAAATTATAGTTTTTCAATATATTGCTATTATAATTCTTTTTAAAAACAGACTATATCATGTATAATAAACTTGTTGCTTTAATCCATAACCACACAAGGAAAATATTTTCTTGAAAGTTATTTTTCACGAAAAATATTTTCCTTCGTATAAAACACAATCAAAGTATTAAAAGAACATATAATAAAATGAGAGGATGCTTACCATTCTTTTCTGAAGTCTCAGTCAACTCTTTTGCTACAATCTCAGAGCTTATCATTACATAAATGGCTAGAAAAAGGCCAAGGAAAATAAATGTCTTAGAACCCATTTTTTCCCCCAAAACTTTTCTATGACACTTGAAAATTATTTTATGGAGAAATTGATGTATAATTGGTCTCTATTTATAGTAATATTTGAATTCATAACAAATTGTAGGGGAAGGACATTACTTGGAGGTGTTAGGGGTGCATTTATGGGATGTGCTGTTGGCAGATAAGCCTGTCAAACGGGCCGGGACTGACCCAGCCCGCCCGGCCCAGATACAAAAATCGGCCCAGGTTGATCCTGCTCAGTAAGCTCTAGGGCTTTAGGATACCGGGCCGGGTTTTTTTATAAATTTGGGTCTGGTTAATCAGGTCCGGACCATTAGGACCCAACCCGATTAAGTTTTTTTTTTTTTTTAAATGGATTTAATTATAATTTAATTTTAATATATTATTAATTTACTATCAAGTATTATTAATTTATATATGTGTATATATATCTTTTATAGACGTATATATTTAACATATACATATGTATATGTTTTATAAATTAATATATAACTATATATATAATTATATATTGTACTATATACATATTGTAGCATATTTTATTTAAAGTAGTACATATATATTGAATGGTACGTATATATGTGTATATATCTTCTATAGACGTATATATATAACGTATACAAGTGTATATGTTTTATAAATTAGTATATAACTATATATAGTGTGTGTGTATATTGTAGTATATTTTATTTAAAGTAGTACATATATTGAATGGTACGTATATGCGCGTATATATCTTCTAAAGTAATATATATTTAACGTATACGTGTGTATATGTTTTATAAATTAGTATATAACTATATATATATAGTGTGTATATATTGTAGTGTATATATATGTAGTATATTTTAATTAAAGTAGTACATATATATTGAATGGTGCGTATATATGTGTATATATCTTCTAGAGACGTATATATTTAACGTATACATGTGTATATATTTTATAAATTAGTATATAACTATATAACTATAACTATATATATATATATTGTAGTATATTTTATTTAAAGTAGTACATATGTATTGAATGGTGCGTATATATGTGTATATATCTTCTATAGACGTATATATTTAACGTATACATGTGTATATGTTTTATAAATTAGCATATAACTATATATTTATATTGTAGTATATAAATATATATATGTTGTAGTATATGTTTTACTTAAAGTAGTACATATAGATTGAATGGTGCGTATATTTGTGTATATATCTTCTATAGACGTGTATAATTAATGTATACATGTGTATATGTTTTATAAATTAGTATATAACTATATATATTATAGTATATATATATATATATATTGTAGTATATGTTTTACTTAAAGTAGTACATATAAATTGAATGGTGCGTATATTTTCTGTATACATCTTCTATAGACGTGTATATTTAATGTATACATGTGTATATGCTTTATAAATTAGTATATAACTATATATATAGTCGTATATATGTGTACATATCTTCTATAGACGTATATATTTCATGTATACAGGTGTATATGTTATATAAATTAGTATATAACTATATATATATATATATATATTGTATTATATACATATATTGTAGTATATGTTTTACTTAAAGTAGTACATATATGTTGAATGGTGCGTATATTTGTGTATATATCCTCTATAGACGTGTATATTTAATGTATACCTGTGTATATATTTTAAAAATTAGTATATAACTATATATATATTGTAGTACATACATATATTGTAGTATATGTTTTACTTAAAGTAGTACATATATGTTGAATGGTGAGTATATATGTGTATGTATCTTCTATAGACGTGTATATTTAATGTATACATGTGTATATGTTTTATAAATTAGTATATAACTATATATATTGTAGTATATATATATATTGTAGTATATGTGTAACTTAAAGTAGTACATCTATATTGAATGGTGCTTATATTTGTGTATATATCTTCTGTATACATGTATATTTAATGTATACATGAGTATTTGCTTAATAAATTAGTATATAACTATATATATAGTAGTATATATGTTTATATATCTTCTTTGGACGTATATATTTAATGCATAAATGTGTATATATTATATAAATTAGTATATAACTATATATATATTGTAGTATATACATATATTGTAGTATATATTTTACTTGAAGTAGTACATATATATTGAATGGTGCGTATATTTGTGTATATATCTTCTGTAGACATGTATATTTAATGTATACATGTGTATATATTCAATAAATTAGTATATAACTATATATATATTGTAGTATATACATATATTGTAGTATACGCTTTACTTAATTGGTACATATGTATTGAATGATGTGTATATTTATGTATATATTTTCTACAGACGTTGATATTTAATGTATACCTATGTATATGTTATATATATTAGTATATAACTATAAATATATATATATATATATATATATATATATATATATATATATATTGTATTATA
>NC_061113.1:2169493-2281922 GCF_002878395.1 Capsicum annuum | reverse complement strand
TATATATATATATATATTGTAGTGTATATATATATTGTACTATTATAGTATATGTTTTATTTAAAGTAGTACGTATAGTCGTATATATTGAATGGTACGTATATATTTGTAATTGTGTATTTATTTATTGAAAAGTATATAGTGTATATTGGAGTGTATATAGTGTATATAACTGTAGTGTATATAGTGTGTATTGGATTTTTTTTATTTTATCTTTAAACGGGTTTGATCGATTTTTTATCCGGGTTTGATCGATTTTTTAACCAAATTTGACCGGGTTTAGGTGAGTTTAACTAGGTTGGGTTAAGTGGGTCAGGTCAGGATTGTTTTTAAATTTTTTACTGTTGAACCCGGATCCGACCCGGCCCACTTAACCCCAAACCGGACCGGCCCGATCCACCAACCCGGTTAACTATCACGGACCGATTTCGGGTTGACCCGGCCTGGCCCACTTAACACCCTTATTGGCAGGTGAAGAGAGTGAAGAATTCACGAGCAATTGGGCTATAAAAATAATTTTGATATAGCCAAAATAATTTATATAATTATGTTACATAGCCAAAATAAGTTATATCATTATGTTACTTTTTTTAATTGAAATGTTTACTATAATTTTGATATAGCCAAAATAATTTATATAGTTATGTTTCTTTTATTATTATTGAAACATTTATTCACTTCTAAACAACTTTAGACAAAATATGGCTTGAGCTTCAGATAAAATGTCTGAACTTTAGTTACATGTGCTTGAAGTTCAGACAAAAATAACTAAATTTCAATTATATGTATTTGAACTTCAACAATGTAAAGTTTTAATTTAAATATTTTATTTGAAGTTTGATTTTATCAAACATAACTTCAAAACACACCGCAATGCAATACGGATATGACTTAAATGATAGTAGTGCACATCTATCTCTACATAGGGTTGCCAAATTGCAAATTAGCAAACTTTTATTCTAAGATTTCGGTGGCAAAACCAATGGTCCTACCTATTTAACCACATCAATTAATTATTATGTCGTGAAAATTTTGCAAATTATTAAAATGTAAATATTTTTGTACAAATCATATAAGATCTCTAAAATCCTTTTGGCAGCAAAATAGTTAAAGACAGCTCTTGTAGGGAATTGTACATTAAATGTTGATGTATTTGCATGGATAATTAAAATAGTAATGGATTTGCTCAACTTGTGTAGGATTGTTAGGGAATGTGAAATTTTGATGATGGACATATGAATGAAACATGTTGTGTAAGTTGTTCCACATAAGTGAATAAGTTACAGGCAAGAGTACTGATAAGATAACACTGTGTAAAAATAGAAGTGGATAAGTAACATGCTCTCAAAACTTATCACATCAGCTGAAGTAGATGCAAAGGAGAGGATAAGTCCATCATCTAGAAGTTGAGTTGATCAAGAAGTCCTGCAAAGACTATGAGATAGAAGAGAAGGGTCCTATTCAAGCAAGGAGAGAGAGACGGCAGCAAAGAGGGAGTGAAACTACCGGGAGTCCTATTGAAGATAGAAGAGTACATCAACTAAAGGACTTCATCAGGAATTGGCTTAAATACAACAAACGACATTCAAGTGTTTTACTCATGCACTGAAAAAGATAGTCAATAATCAGCAAATCAGTCTTACAACTTGAAGGAGCTAGTGGAGCAACCTGGTCCTTTACTTAGAGTCATAGATTTTATGTAATAGGTTGGTCATTGAGTCATATTGAGTTGTAATCTCTAGTCTCAGTGAAGTATAAACTGAGTTAGGATTAATGTCTTCGAGTTGGGAACACTTATCTTGAAAAGATTAGTGTTTTGTAAAAGTAGGAGTTAGAAGTTTTAATTCCTAGTTTACAAGAAGTCTTGTAATTTGTTAATTGTTGAGGCTCAAGAGTTATAGTGAAGTTAAGATTAAACCCTGTAGAGGTACAGGTCATGGTTTTTTACACCTTTCTTGAGCCGGGTGTTTTCCACGTAAAAATACTGTGTTCAAGTTTTACTTCTGTGAACCACGCTAGCTTACTTGTTCCATAGATAGGCAATCAGTAGAGTAAAATATTAAAATCAGTAGGGCATGCACTCTAACAAGTGGTATCAGAGCGAGGTTGTCTTAAATAAGGATAGCACCTAAGAAAAGATCACAATGATGAATTTCGCACCTCTTACTAGTCATAGTGAAGGTCAGTCAACCACTAGACCTCCACTCTTTGATGGATCTCACTTTATCTAGTGGAAAGTAAGGATGGAGATGTTCATCCAAGGTGAAGACTATGAGTTGTGGGATATGATTACTAATGGTCTTACATTCCAATGAAGATGGTTGATGGTGAATAAGTAAAAAAGGTAAGGAGTGAATTTACTGCTGATGACTTGGTGGGATTAAGAAAAAATGCAAAGGCTAAGAACATCCTAGTCTGTGGATTAGGACCTATTGAATACAACAGGGTATCAACTTGCACCACTGCTAAGCAAATATGGGATGCATTGGTAAATACACATGAGGGTACCTCTCAGGTAAGGAAATTTAGAATTTCCCTTCTCTTTACTGAGTATGAGACATTCAAGATGAAGGAAAATAAATCCCTGCATGAGATGATGAAAAGGCTTACTATTTTAACAAATGAGCTGACTTCCTTAGGAAAAGTCATCACTGAGGAAGAACAAGTTGAAAAGGTATTAAGGATACTGCCAAAATCAAAATGGAATATTAAGGTAACTGTAATTAGGGAGGCTAATAAGGATCTCACAGGTATGATCTTGGATGAACTGGTTGGAAACTTAAGAACTTATGAAATGAAATTTGATGGAACCAAAGAACAAGCAGTTCCTGAGAAAATCTTGGCATTAAAGGCTTCTGATAGTGATGTTGAATTTGAACTTAATAAGGAACAAGTTGCTTTCATAATCAAGAACTTCATCAAATTCTTCAAAAAAAAAGGGAACGAGTAGTAGAAAATGTTCAAATGACAATCCAAATGGATGCTACAAATGTGGTAAGACTGATTATCAGATCAGAGACTGTCCAATTTGGGAAATAGAGTGGAAAAAGGAAACGACTGAAAAGGAACTAAAAGAGAAAGCAAAAAGGAAGGAGGAACATACAATGATAACAACTTGGGGGTCTGAATCAGATGATGATGAAGCTGATGAAACTGCATTCGTGGCACTGGGATATTCAAATTTAGATGAAGATGATGATTCTACTGAGGTAAGCATACTTGAACTTAAAGAAAAACTACAATTGTTTTCTAAATCAAAACTTGTTTCATTGACGAGTGCATTAATTGATGATTTTCAAGAATTAACTTCTGATAGGGATAAGTTACTCAACAGTTTTGCAAGCCTTAAATTTGATCTCATTAAATTAAAGGCTTGTAAAGTTACAGTTGACAAGAAAAACTGCACTCTCAAGAAATAGGTTGCAGAACTTGATTCTTCTAATAATGATCTTAAGTCTGGAATCCTTAAATTGACTCTCACTAACAATGGGAAAAAGGCCATGAGTAAAGAACAAGAAAGTGCAGAACTTGAATTAGAAAAGTACAAACTAGAGTATAGTAATACAACTGACATGATAAATAAACTGAGTCAAGAGGTCTCTAAGTTGAAACTTGATCTTGAAAGAGCTAATATGTGGACAAATTCATCAAGAATTGTTCACAAATTTAGTGAAAGAATTTATAATGATAAGGCAAGTTTAGGATTCCAAAAAGGAAGTGTTGATCCTAAAGATTTGTGTTATATCTGTGGCTACCTTGGACATCTAACCACTGAATGTCCAGTAGCTGCTAAAAGCAAATCAAACAGTCAAAACCTGGAAAATAAATTCTCTCATACCATAACGAAAAGAACTAGTTTAGGTCAGAGAAACAGGTTGCACTACATGTTGCCAGCATGGACTAGAAGAAATTTGATTAACCCTTTTACTCATAAAAGAAGACCCAAGATTTTCTGGGTTCCTAATTCTAACCATTGATTTCTTTTACAGGAGAAAGTGAAAGAAAGCAAAAGGCATTGGTACTTGGATAGTGCTTGTTCAAGACACATGACTGGTGATAAGAAAAATTTCCTTTCATCCTAAACAATCAATGGAGGAGGAGTTTCTTTTGGTGATGGAAAAAAGGGAATCATTACTGGAGTTGGAAAAATTAGCTCATCTGAGTTAAGAGCTTTGGAAGATGTCTATCTTGTAGAAGAATTAAAGCACAACCTACTGAGTATTTCACAACTGTGTGATAAAGGTAATAAAGTTATTTTCACTTCTGCAGGTGTCAAAGTCAAGAGAATGGACACCAAGGAGATTGTGCTCACTGCTAGAAGATATAGAAATGTATACAAAGCTGACATAATGGCAATACCAGGACCAGAGTTGACTTGTCTAAGTCCAATAGGAAATGATCCCCTCATTTGGCACAGAAGACTTGGACATGCAAGTCTGAAATAACTAAACATACTTTCCTCCAAAGATATGGTATTGGGATTACCGAAGACCAAGTTTAAAAAGGAAAAGTTATGTAGTTCTTGTGTAAGGGGGAAGCAGGTAATATCTTTTTTTAAGTCAAAGAACCATGTTAGCACTACCAAGTGCCTGGACCTGGTTCATATGGATTTGTGTGGACCAATGAGACTTCAAAGCAGAAGTGGAAAAAGGTATGTCTGTGTAATTATTGATGATTACTCCAGGTTCACCTGGACTTTGTTTCTAGCCTCTAAAGAAGATGCCTTTGATGTCCTTGCAATTTTCATCAAGAAAATTGAAAAGAAACTGGGCACTTCATTAGTTTCCATAAAATCTGACCATGGTACAGAATTTGAGAATGTTAAGTTCTTAAAATTTTGTTCAGCAAATGGTATAAATCATAACTTCTCTGCTCCTACAACACCGCAACAAAATGAAGTGGTGGGAAGGAAGAATAGAACCTTGAAAGATATGGGTAGAACAATGATGCTTGTAGCAAATATTGCTAAAAATCTTTGGACCTAGGTAATAAGTACTTCAGCATATGTCATAAATAGGTGCATAATCAGATCTATGTTACAGAAGACTCCCTATGAATTACTAAAAGGAAGAAAGCCAAACATTTCTCATTTTAGAACCTTTGGTTGTAAATGTTTCATATATAATAATGGATAGGATAATCTGGGAAAATTTGATGCTAAAAGTGATGAGGGAATATTCTTAGGTTATTCACTTCATAATAGGGCTTATAGGGTTCTAAACATCAGAAAAAACTGTGTAGAAGAAATCATGCATGTAGTTTTTGATAAATCTTGTGTTTAGACTAACCTGTAGGAAGGAAGTGACTCTGAGGAACAGGTTGCACAACCTGGTTCATCGACTGGAGATACCAAACATGGAGACACCTCAATAGGGGGAACTGAATCAAGAGGTACAATGACATGGGGAACTAAGCCACCAACAAAACCAGCTCAGAACATCAGCAGTGATCCTAGTACCTCACCAGGCTTGGTCCCAAAAGGTTACAAGTATTAAGGATCACATCCTATTGAAAATATTCTCACTAATCTCACTTCTCGGATCACTACTAGGTTTGGATTAAGAAGTATGTATGCCTTCAAGACATTCCTATCAGAGATTGAGCCAAAGAAGGTAACTGAGGCATTGCTTGATACTGATTGGATTATAGCCATGCAGGAAGAGTTAAATAAGTTTGAGAGAAGTAAAGTATGACACTTCGTCCCTCTCCCAAAGGATAGAACAATAATTGGGACTAAGTGGGTGTACAAAAATAAAGTCGATGAGCATGAAATAGTTACAAGGAACAAGGTAACATTGGTTGTCCAAGGTTACAATCAAGAAGAAGGCATAGATTTTGATGAGACCTTTGCTCCTGTAGCCAGAATTGAAGCTATTAGATTACTTGTTGCATTTGTTTCCTACATAGAGTTCATTCTATATAAGATGTATGTTAAGAGTGCATTCTTGAATGAAATTCTCAAAGAGGAGGTATATGATAAACAACTTCCAGGGTTTGAAAGCAAGGAGTTTCCTGATCATGTGTATTTGGTTGAAACAAGCTCCAAGAGCTTGGTATGAGAGATTATCATAGTTTCTACTGGATCATGGACATACTAGAGGTAAAATTGATAACACTCTTTTCTTGAAAACTGATGGAAAAGATTTATTAGTTGTGCAGGTGTATGTAGATGGCATTATTTTTGGCTCTACAATTATGAACATGACTCATGATTTTTCTAAACTCATGATCTGTGAATTTGAGATGAGCATGATGGGGGAGCTAAACTACTTCTTGGGATTGCAAATAAAACAAACAACACCTAGAACAATGATCCATCAACTGAAGTATGTAAAAGAACTTCTCAAGAGATTCTCCATGGAAGAAGCAAAAGAAATAAGCACTCCAATTGTCACTGCTACAAAGCTTGATTTGGATAAAATAGGTCCTAATGTAGAGCAAAAGATGTATAGAGGAATGATAGGGTCATTGCTATATCTTAAAGTGAGCAGGCCTGATATTGTGTTCAGTGTAGGATTATGTGCTAGATTTCAAGCTACTCCTAAGGAGTCTTATCTAAAATCTGTAAACAAAATCTTTAGATATCTCAAAGGAACCAGTTATCTTCATTTATGGTACCCAAAAAGTAGTAATTTTAACTTAGTTGGATATTCTAATGCTGACTATGCAGGATATGTGGTTGACAAGAAGAGCACTACAAGCATGACACACTTTCTTGGATCATATTTAATTACCTGGTCTACTAAGAAGCAAAATTCAGTAGCCCTGTCTACCGCTGAAGATGAGTATGTTGCTAGAGGATCTTGTTGTGCTCAATTATTATGGATTAAGCAACAACTTATGAATTTTGGTATAGATGTTGGATGTGTTCCTATTTTTTGTGATAATACAAGTGCCATCAACATATTCAAAAATGTTGTTCAACATAAAAGAACTAAGCATATTGATATTAGGAATCACTTTCTCAGAGATAATGTTGAAAAAGGTCATATATCAATTATATTTTATTCTATTGAGGAATAAATTGCTGGCATATTCACTAAGGCTTTGAGTAGAGAATACTTTGAAAAAAATAGGTTAGCCTTGGGGATGATTAAAATTGTATAAATCTCCCTTAATGATTGACTAGAATAAGCTACTCTTAAGTGATTGTTTATTAATTAAGTCTTACACATTTAGTGGTGTATCCTAATTCCAAGATTTTAGGAAAAACTGACTCAGCTATGTGTTGATTTTCCAGAAAGACTGGAACATTAAGGCAATTTTGTCCATTGTTTATCAGAACTCAGGTATGATTGTTGCTTGCCTATAGTAGCACAAAGAGAAACAGGTTGTCTACATGTTTCTTTCAGTTACACTTAAACCGCCAAATCCCAAAAGTCCTTCTCCTTCAAAAAGGCTGCCAGACCTTTCCCACCAGAACTGAACCCCTTAATCGTTACGTTTCTTCCACCACATACACTTCACATCACGTTTAATCTTCTTTGTTTCCTTCTTAAATATGCCTCTTCCCTGTCTTTACTCTTTACTCTTTCTTCAACACTGCACAATCACAACAATTTTTTTTCTTTAATGGCGTCTTCCTCATCCTCTTCTTCCACAAAATCTGCTACCACTCCCTCCACTGCCATTATACTTCATCCAAACATTACCTTACCCCCGCTCATTCCATCCTCAATTTCCATCAAACTATCAGATTTTGCAATGTTCAAGAACCTATAAAACCCCTTTACCAAATTTTCTTCAAATCTATCACCATTATCTGAACCCTCACTACCACTTCCAATTCCTCTTCAAATTCTAACTGTGATGACATTCCTATTACTGACCTAATTCCTAGAAGGTCCAGATCTAAGCCTAAATAAAAACCCTCTTCCATCACCATTGATGTTGATGACAATGCTCTAGTACAAACTTACCCTGTACTTCCTACTCCTCGTACTCCTCATACTAGGGGTAAAAAGCAACGGAAATATGCTTTATTGGAAGAGGCACTTAAAGCCAGTAAAAGAAAACGTGTAGATACCTTTTCTTCTCCAGCTCCTCATGAGTCCTCTCCTGATATTCTTCTTCGATAAAAAAGAAAGAAGAAGACAATCATTGCTAAAGTCCTAAAACCCTCCTTGTCTCGTAAATCATCATCTCAACCCACTTCAAAGGCTTCCTCTTCTTCTAAATCCACCCCTACTGTCAAAGCCTTTTCATCCTCAAACAGGTAAACAAAAATGTTTCTTATGACTCGTCTGATTCTGAGTCCCCTCTGGATGGTACTGCTAAGTTGGATCCTGATTTTGAGGTTCCAGAACCATCCTCACATTAGGACACTCTTGATGAAACCATCTTCACTTTTAAAAGCACAAATTAGCTAGAGGGAGGGTTATCAGTAGTTTTAGGGCTGTTGATATGAAGACTTTATTGGGAAAATTGGAGTTTCAAGGATGGTCACACCTATTCCTTCAGGGTGACCTTTAGAGAAGATTTGGCAAACCTGAAGTGTATGAGTTCTACACAAATAGGGTGGCCATTGGTGAGATGTTTTCTATTACTATTCGAAAGGTTACTATGAACCTTTAGGTTGCTAACATTGCTAGGATCTTGCATATTCCTTCTGGGGGTGGGGTCACCATATCAAGGGCACTTGGACACCTCTTGACAATCTTGCCTCTGCTCTTGACATATGTAGAAATTTCTCTAGAAATCCTCTCCTAATCACTCATAGCAGAGTTCTTAAGAGGGAGATGTCTCCACTCCACCAACTCTATTTTGATGTAGTGCATAAGATGATTATCCCTAGGAAGAAAAAAAGAATTATGGCTAGTTTTCTTGACGTTACTCTCATGGAACTATTGGACACTAAGGTAAAAATTTACTTGCCTCGACTCATATTGAAGTATATGCAAAGGGTTCTCCTTAAGGAAGTGAATGGACATGCCCTCCCTTATGAATTCTGGCTCACCCCTATGTTTGAGGAGTTTGGGGTGGCTGTCCAAGTGTGGTCTTCACAGACTACCAAGGCTATCATAGGGAGTGTGAACCATATGATTCTACCTATTTCTATGAGGAGTGTTGATAACCCTATGCAAAGGTTGAAAAATGCCCTTGGTGCAAAATAGGCTGAGGTGGAGGTTGCTTATACTGCATTGGAGGCTGCTCATGAGGATGAGAAATGGGTCCTTCAAGCTCAAATTGCTTCCCTCACAGGCACTTTGGAAAAGGAAAGAGCTGAGAATGCTGATGTTATTAGGAAGCTAACCTCTCTTATCCCCTCTTCCTCATCCGCTTAAGCCCCTTCTTAGTGCCTTAGGTATATTTTACTTGTTGTCTCTTGGTCTATGTTGTTTCTCTTTTTGCTGTTACTGGGTTATGATAATTGTATTTTATTCTATGAATGAAATGGACCTTTTTGCTTAATATGTTCTGCTTCTATTTTTTCATAATGCATTGTTGTTCTTTTGCTCTGAGTTTTGATTGTTTTAGTGATAGCCCCAGTGGCCATGAATTATTAAACAGTTATCACTTGTTAGAGCCAGCTTTTTGATGATGCCAAAAGGGGGAAGAATAGATTATAAAATGCTTATAACTCAATGACGAACCTATTTCATTCTGTGATCTTGATAACGCTCAAACTACACCTCTCTAATGAGAATGTAAGTAATCGTTGTCTATATAAAACCCAACTAGGTTGGGGTCAAATGCCACAGGGAATATGGTGTGAACTTAAGTCATTTACAATTTAATCAACTGATAGCTGGATGTTTCCTGAAATAGGGGTTTTTAGTTTAACAAGTAATTGTTGGTCACTTTAGTTACATTGCTCGTAATCAAGAGTTTATGGAAAAACTAGAATTATGTTCACTAGGGGTTTTGGTACTTGACAGATACTAATGGTGGTTCAAGATTCTCACAGTAGGTAGGACAAGAAATTATCTTTATCGAAGCTATGCCTAAATGTCTCTCGACCTACTTAAGAATTTAATTACCTAATCCTCTTGGACTTAGGGAATTTATATTCATGACCATATTTTACCTCAGGTTAATCAACCTTGTTACAACGTCAATTATTAAATGGAAGTTTTTAGTGCTTCCAAGTCCCTGTTAATAATTAACTTCCCACTAGATTTGATTTCTTTCTCAAGCAAATCAAAGCAGGTATTATCTATCGTTTGCAACCAATAGACGATAATTAAAACCTCAAAATTATCAAAGAGTCCTACCACCTTTTGAATCTTGAACAATCAGCACCTTATCAAGACTTAACCCTAGATCTCATAATTCAGGTTAAAGGAATTTAGCCGCTCATGATGTAATAATCAAAACAACTAGTTATATTCATGATTTGAAAGATAAACTTACCACAAGATGAATAGAAACTAGAGATTCTCAGATTAGATCACAATAGTAATCCCAAAATAATGATAATAATCTCTTCAAAGTAATTACTTGTTCAAGTCAAGAAACTAGAGAGATAAAATATCAAAATACGTGTCTCCAAAAGATGTTCGGAACTGTCAAGAAAACCCTAACCAAGACTTTAAATAGTTCAGCCTAATTATGGAAACAAAATAATAAAGTTTAGAAATTCGTCGGATTAGGTGATGCCATTCGTGATAGCCTATCAGGAGGCTGATGACTTATCACAAATGTCGTCAGCTCCTCTTTGCTTTTGATAGTCGTTGCCTAAAGCTGACTACAACCGGTGACGTCCTATCAAATCCTTGATGGCTTTTCACAAATGTCATCAAGTCTCTACCTCAGCCCTCATGTTCTGCCTTAGGCTGACGATAACTTTGACGATCTATTAGCTCCTTGATGGCTTATCACAAAATGTCATCACAACTCTCAACTCAAGTGCATTCTCTGTATGAGGATGATGATGAAGCTGATAACTTATCACAGGGCTAACGACTTATCAGAAATGTCGTTAGCCACACTTCTCTTCGAATTACTTCAGATTTTAACTCCCTTGCTTTCATCCTTGTTGGTTCTCTTGCATCATAGCTTCTACTGCAAAATCAAACATAAAATAATCAAAAACAACAAAAGTTGCTTAAGACTTTGCAATTATTCTTAGTTAAAATCCTCAAATGTGTTAGCATTCGCTCACACATCAACACCTCAACTTAAAATAATTGCTTGTCCTCAAGCAACTCAACATAACTAAGAGAATACAAAGTACATTTGGCAGTCAATCATCCATATCATCTCAAAACACTTTCACTCTCTCCAAGGTTAGTCAATTTAAGAACAATGAAGAACATGAATGCAACACACATAAATCAATATACGATATTAATTCAGCTACATTAACCATGCATATACCAGTATTACACTCTCCAAACAAGTTAGCAACTAGCAACATATCTGGTGTGCCCTTACAGTAAAGAAATCTCCCTCATCTCATATCAGTAATCCTATACGTAACCATGGGGACAATCAAAACACTCACTCTCAGAACGGAGTTCCAACCAATGTATGCCAAGTACCATAGGCTTGCCCTTATTTTCATTACCTAGATCTTCGGATAGGTTAGGTAGGATCACTATAGGTTTTCTCTTAGGCTTGTGATGTAGGTTAGAGACTGGTATGATACTTGATGGTATTTAAAGTGACTAAGCCTCCTTGATACTATACCATCTTTTTGGGGTTTCACTCATTATCCTTCTCCACTTTTCTCTTTTATTGATCACACTTATTTAGGCTGGGTGCGGTCTTTTCCACAATCACTTATTCTTTTTCACAATTTTTCTTTTTTCTTGCTCTTTTCCTCCGCACCCAGTTTTTTTATTCTTTTCTTCTATGCTACCTTTCTTCATACTCATTCTGTATCACGCACCCCTATGATAGCCACCCTCAACTTAGGCTATTTGCCTAAGTCAAGGTGCATAGTGTCCAAGAAGGACAGGGCCAAAACAGGTTCATTGTGATCTAAATGGGAAGGTGACAGGTGTCATAAAAAAATAGGCTAATTAGGCTCAAAATAGGGATCAAGGGATATTATGCACATAGGGAAGGTCATTTAGGCTAAAGTGAGCTCATATCAAAACGGCCTATGATCCTTTCCTAACCCTATCCTTCAGCCTAGGTAAGACTAACCAGGCAAGTTCTGGCTTCAGCATATAGAGGGAATTAAGCAACATCTCATACATACTTGGCACACAGGTATATCGCAATCTACTACTCATTCAGTTCATGCAGCTATTTCGCAATGATCCATGTGTTACTATAAATTATGTCATACAAAGATGCACAGTTGTCACACTTAAATGCAAATCACATAGTTAAAGAATTAGACCACTTGAAGAGGTGTACAAAAATCACAAAACAATTCAACTGCCTCAAGTACAAGTATTTCTCCTAGTCGACTACAAAATTTTACAACAACAATTTACCCTACACCCTCAACTTAAAATCAAAGAAAATCTAAACTTAGGATTAGAATATACCTGGAATAGATCAATTCCAGAGGTCATAGGTTGTTGAACCTGTTGTCGCATCCTTAGCTGCCATATCTCCGTCAGTAGCTTTTCTCTGTTCTGGTGCAGCTGGTCTATCAGTCTCTGAAGGCCTACTAGTAGAGGCCCCTATGGCTCTTGGTTAGATGGCTGTCTCCCATCTCTTATTGTCCACAAAGAACTCAATCCTCACCTTCTTCATCTCCTTTTTTTCAGACTTCTTTCTTGCCCTCTTCTCTGCTCTTCTTCTTCGTCACTGTCGGGCCTCTCTCTCTCTTACCTTTGCTTTTTTTCTCACCTTTCTTCTTCTTTTTCTTCACTGGCTCCTCTGTGAGATCAAGCATCGGGATTTCTCCCTCAGACTCCTCAGCTTCCTATCACACCCCTTTTTTAACTCCAAAAAAAGATTTATATTTTAAGTTTTGAAAGAGTTTTTATTAGTAAGTGACAGAAAGATGAAAATTTTGTTCTGAAAAAGATCTTTTACAATTAAATTCAGAGTCGCCACTTGGCATAAACTGGGTGTACCAAGTCACCTTTGGCCAATCCTTTTCAAAATAATTTGACTCTTTAAAAACTGGTTTGCGAACAGAGATTCTGGCTAAGGAATTCTGTTGACCAAGGGGAAGCTGTTAGGCAACCCTCAATCCCGTGGCTTGACCACGGTCGCTTGGTGGAGCATATCGACTAATTTTCCATTATAAAATGTATAAGCCACATAAACACACAAGACAAGAAAACAAACAAATCCAACAAAAAAAAAAACCAAAGTAATGTCCAGTCCGAATTATACAGTCCAAAAATAGAAATCCTATTTAGACTAATCGTAAACTATCCTCCAATGCTTTACCCGATTCCTCGGGCCTTCATCACGAACCTCTTTTGCGTACATGATACGTTGGGGCATTCCCCGATGAATAGATACAAGTACCTTGGGGCATTCCCCGGCCAAATGTGTACAATTTAAATAAATGCAATAAAACAAAACCATTCCAACACATATTTCAAATGTGCCATCAATCCACTATGCCTAAATTTGCCTACCTAAACCTACCATTTGCCTATCTATTCTCGACTAAACGTATAATTCTATCACGTTTCATATCAACAATAAATCGAAATTAATTTGAATCTACTCTTTTCGTCAATTTTCAATTCCCATCCCAACTTCCTTTTTACCAATCACACCATCAAGATTACTTCAATTCATTCCACATATCACCGAAATCACATTGTCAAGCGCATAAACATAACAACATAACATCGATAAAGTCCAACTATCATAATCATACTACACAAAATCCCAATCAATCCAACAAATCAAAGATCAGAAAAAGAGAATGGGTTAAGGAAATGGACCTCGATAGAACTTGTTTTCATTGATAATAAAGAAATTCGGAACCAAAATCCTCGAACAAGGAACCCCACAACAAGCGAACCAAATCAGTGAGAGAAATTTAACCCGGACAAATTTGGGAATCAATAAGAAAGACCTCAAAATTAGTGACTCCGACTTGGTATCGAAAACCAATGACAAAATCCGAAACCAATTCTCAACAAAAAACTAAGAACTCTGACAAACTAAACTCCGGTGAGTAAACATTAGTCAAACAGATGAGAACAAGACAGATTATGGTGAAACCTTGGCATTTTTTTTATCAAAACTACCTGTAAGTCACCGAAAATGAAGAAATCTCAAAGTTTCGGGATGGTACAAAATAGATGATGAACTGTAAACTAATTTAGGCAAAACATTTGCCGAAAAAACTCAAGAAAAGACAACCAGATCTAGTCAACTTTGTTTTTTTTCACCGGATCTGAGTCAACCACGCCGATTTCACTGTTCTCTTACCGAGTTTCCATCAATCTCCTTCTATTGTCTCACCTTTTCCTCACTGCATGTGTGTGTGCGTGTGTTTTTTGGTGAGCTATGAGTGTATTGTGGTGGATCCGTGTTGGTCGATTGTGTGCATGAACATGATGAAGAAAAAAAAAGCAAAAAGAAAATCAACAAAAATGCCCCCCCCCCCCAAGTTGTTGTGGTGTCTTGTTCTTAATCCATGGAAAGATGATGAAGGATGTGTCTACGTGTGATCCCGTGAGAGTAAGTGTATGCGAATGAATGAATATATGTGAGTAAAGGTTGTATCTATGTTGATAGTGTATGGATTTGTATTTTCCAGTTAAGAAGAAAATAGAGAAGAAGAAGTAGTTCTCTCCCTTGTGCTATATGGTGATGGTGTATATGTAGGAAGTATGTGTATTGTTGTGTGAATTTTGGTGGGTCCGCCTCCTTTTTTTGTGATTATTCCCTTTCTATGTGTGTATGGTGTGCTATTGTTAAAAAATAGAAAAAACATGACTTAGGGGATGTGGGTAGGGTAGGGGTATGAGGTATGAGGTATGTTGTTAGGATAAAATTTGTTAGAAATGTCATTAAGGATTGTTAGTTTTTGTCATTTTGTGGGATATAATCACACGGGTGAGGGTTCGTGGTGAGGAGCTAAAAAAAGATCAAATTGGACTTTGGGAGGGACAAAATTAGGTGTCTACATCATGCCCCTTTGAATGTAAACACGAAGTATTTTTAGACAAAGAATTAGACAACGAGATAAAATTTTGTCCCAACCATTATTCAAAAGAATGAAATAGAAGGAAGGAGGACAACCGAGTTGACTTAGGACACTCCTACCTACCCAAGTTATGAGGGAATCAAGTGATGGGTATCTCAAAGGATTGGAAGAAGATGGACCATACCGAGTTTGAGAGTCGAGTGAGGTTCCATCGAGGTTCCGGTCCGCAGCTCTGTAAAAACATCCAAAATGAAAATTACAAGTTAAAACATAAGTGAAATTACAAAAATCCTATCTATGCAGCCTTTTTTGGATTCTTGGCTTGAGTTTCATCACCCTATTCTTCAGGCAGGCTCCTGACTTGTAATTTCTTCAACTTGTTGCTTGACTTTCAATTTCCTCACTCTATTCTTCAGGTGGGATCCTGACTTGCTATTTTTCGACTTTCGATTTCTTTACCTTGTTGCTTGGCTTTCAACTTCCTCACCCTGTTATTCAGGCGAGCTCCTGGCTTTCGATATTCATCACCCTGTTCTTCAAGAGGGCTCCTAACTTGCAATTTCATCACCTTGTTCATCAGGCGGGCTCCTGAAATCAAAATCAAAACTAGAACAAAAATATCTCAAAGAAAGATTATAATAAAGAAAGAATTTATTTTTCTAAAAATTAAAATCCCATTTTCCAGAAGGGTCCTGAACAGAAAGTGAAATCCCATTTTTCAGGAGGGTTCTGAACAAAAGTAAAGTCCCATTTTCCAGGAGGGTCCTGAACAAAAAGTAAAATCCCATTTTCCAGGAGGGTCCTGAACAGAAAGTAAAATCTCATTTTCCAGGAGGGTCCTAAATAGAAAGTAAAATCCCATTTTTCAGGAGGGTCCTAAACAGAAAGTAAAGTCCCATTTTTCAGGAAGGTCCTGAACATAAAGTAAAATTTCATTTTTCAGGAGGATCCTGAACAGAAAGTAAAGTCCCATTTTTCAGGAGGGTCCTAAACAGAAAGTAAAAATCCATTTTTCAGGAGGGTCCTGAACAGAAAGTAAAGTCTCATTTTTCAGGAGGGTCCTGAACATAAAGTAAAATCCCATTTATCAGGAGGGTCTTGAACAAAAAGTAAATTCCCATTTTTCAGGAGGGTCCTGAACAGAAAGTAAAGTCCCATTTTTCAGGAGGGTCCTAAACATAAAGTAAAGTCCCATTTTTCAGGAGGGTCCTAAACATAAAGTAAAATTCCATTTTTCAGGAGGGTCCTGAACAGAAAGTAAAGTCCCATTTTTTTAGGGTCCTGAACAGAAAGTAAAATCCCAGATATGCCTTCGTAACGGTAGATGAACTTGCTGAAAAGAAATTTTCCCCTATTTCATCAAAGACAATTTTGTCAGTTAAAATCTTAGTGGTGGTTTGCAGCACTTTGGCTTTCCAGACATCTGCTGCAACACTTGTTTCTTTCATCTTTGTTTCAGATTGTTGACATTTGCTCCTGTCTTATTGTGTCATTGACCCGAATCTAGATTGAGGAAAATGAGTTCTGACTCAAATAATGAATTTCTATTTTACCATGCCTCTGAGATGCACCCTTTTTAAATCTAAATACTCCCACAAATCCAGTAGCCTATCGGTTGATAGACTTCTTTTGCTTTGTGTTGAATTACGATTGTATTTCTTTAATGTGCTGGTCCTTGGCTTTTCCTCATACAATTGGAAAGACTGGTAGCAAGTTTTGAAATCCTTTCTCGCTTGTTTTGACACAGACTTGACTTAAGTTGTAAAGACATGACAGTGACTTTTATTTTGATAAATGGCATAAAAAGACAGAAATATGAACATTAAATGAAAGAAAAGGGCAATGTCCCTTGTTCAAAAAAAGAAAACTTATCTGAATACGACAACCAACTCCAATAACTATGACATGCATTTTGGATTAAGCTGCCTGATCTTCCTATCCAAACTTCCCATTTGTTGTTAAGTTCGAGCCTTTGCCGCCGAGCCACTTCTTCAAATCCATTGGACTTATACATATCATTCAATTGACGACATCTTAAAAGACTTTGCCAATAAATCTCTTTCCTTTTCCCTTTTCTATCAAACTCGCCATCGCCTTACGATGCCCATAAGGGTTTTCACCAATAAGACTCTCTCATTTTTATTTTCTCAACTCCCCATCGCCTTATGGTGCCCATGGGGTTTTTACCAATAAGACTCTCTTATTTTCATTCATTTTTTTATTTCTCTCAACTCACCATCGTCTTATGGTGCCCGCGAGGGTTTTCACCAATAAGACTCTCATTTTTATTTCTTTCCTGATTTCTTATGCTGAGGAAGACAAGTAGTACCCCACAATGTATCATCATATCCATTGCATTCTTAGCCTTAACATTATCAAAAATTTGATCTGAAGGTCTTTCTTTGGTTGTAACATGGCTTTTGGATAAGGTTAGAAAAGGATGGCAAGAGGCTCAAACGATACTTGAAATGGGGGTGGGACTTAGAACTTTTGGAATCGACTCAAACAACATATTAACTCATGCCCCAGTTTTTGTCGACTGGGTGACTCTAAAATCTTTATTTGATTAGATCGAGCCCTGAATAGGGCAGCCTACGTATCTCACTCCCAAGAGAGGAGAATCAGGTCGCATGTAGTTCCATCAGCTTGTTCTTTATTTTGATCTAATTTTCTCTTCTCTCTTTTTTATTTTATTATTATTATTATTATTTTTGTTTTTGTTTTTTCTTTTCTTCTATTCTTCTTTTCTTGATATTTTATCTTTTACTCCATTTTGATTCCAAAAGAGGGTTATGAAAGAAAATAGAACTAAGTTCAGATGGGGTAAACAAAGGATGACACAATGTTTGGATAGCACAATGAAATGCCTTCATCTTATCAATCTTAAAAATACAAGTACTAAACATGCAACAGAATCAACAAAGGATAAAATATTGTACATAATATCTTTTGACCGCATCAGCATTGATAGCCATTTCTGCCATTTTACCTTCAATATCTGTCAAATATAAGGCTCCATTGGGCAACACTTTCTTCACAATAAAAGGGCCTTGCCAATTCGGGGAGAACTTGCCTTTCGCTTCAACCTGGTGAGGAAGGATACGCTTCAATACCAACTGACCAACTTCAAAATGCCTGGTTTTTACCTTTTTGTTGAACGCTTGAGCCATTCTCTTCTGATACAATTGGCCATGATATACCGACGTTAGCCCTTTTTCCTTAATCAAACTAAATTGTTCCAATCAAGTTTTGACCCACTCTTCATCGTTAATATCTGCTTTCAAAATGACTCGAAGAGAAGGAATTTCAACTTCTGCAGGAATGACTGCTTCTGTCCCATACACCAATAAATATGGAGTTGCCTCTGTTGAAGTGCGAACAGTAGTGGGATAACCTAGCATTGCGAATGACAACTTCTCTTGCCATTGTCTAGAACCTTGTACCATTTTTCGTATTGTCTTCTTGCTATTATTATTGGCGGCTTCCACAGCGCCATTTTCCTTCGAACGATATGGAGTTGAATTTTGATGTGCGATCTTAAACTGTTGACACACTTCATGCATCAAATGACTATTAAGATTGACAGCATTGTCTGTAATGATCATCTTTGGAATTCCAAACCTACAAATGATGTTGGCATGAACAAAATATACCACCACTTTCTTTGTTATTGACTTGAAAGTTACTGCTTCTACCCACTTTGTGAAGTAACCAATGGCAATCACGTCTATTCCCCAGGCTATGAAAGGCCATGGGGCAGCCATTGCGTGCAACTCAGCAGGAGGAGAATGTATCAGATCACCGTGTACCTGACATTGCACTGTTACCAGAAAATGTTGCCCCGCCTCAGAGATAAGAACTGCACCTATTATGACTCCTTTCATGTTGACAGCTCTATCGAAGAACAACTTCCAATCGGGATAAACATCTATAACGACTTCATCGACAAACAACACTTCTTCATTAGGAAAATATGTCTTTAATAGCTCGTACTCCTTGTCGAGGGGATTCTCAGCAAGATGATCTTCCAAGGCAGATTTTTCGTCAGGAATCAGGTCGACGTTATACTAAAAATATTGTACAAACTCAGAAGCTAAGTCATCCCAGCTATTCGACCTGTCGATATCTTGATCGACAAACCATTTTGAACCCAGATCGAAAAAACTCTCGCCAAAGAAAGCCATGAGCAACTCTTTCCTCCCCCCTACAGCCCTCAACTAGTTGCAATAACGTCTCAAGTGCACCACGGGATCACCGTGCCCAGTATACTTCTCAAATTTAGGCATTTTAAAGCTGAGGGGAAGGTTAACATCTGGGAACATGCAAAGATCTTTATAGAAAACACTCTTATAACCTCCGATTCCCTACAAATTCCTCATGGCCTGTTCCGAACTTTTCAATTTCCACGCTACAACTTCTTATTCTTCTGTTGAGACAGGCTTCTCCGTATAAAAAAAAATGCAAGTGGCTGAGTGTACCCATATGGTTCATTAATACTCAAAGTAGGCTCTGGGGCATAATACTGATTATCTGAAACCTTCAATACTGGCTCACTAGCAGACGAGGAAGCACCGTTGCCAGATGCATAACTGGGAGCTTCAGGTAGTGGCGGAGCCACGAAAACAGGCGCTGCCGGTGGCGTCGGCTGAGCAACGGGCCTTGGTTAGGGAACTGCCAAGGGTACACTAGAAATTCCAGGATAATATTGTTGTGGTGTGAATCTTGGTGCGTGTTTCGGTGACTCTATGAGAGCAGAGAATTGAGCTTGAAAAAGCGGTGGGCAGTTAGAGATATTCCCAAGATCTTCAGGGAGCAGAGGAGGAGGTATTCCACTAGCCCATGCTCGGTACGGATCTATTAATTGTTGCCTGAGTCTTAGAACCTCATCATTGTGTTCTGAACTTTTCTCCAGGGGATCCTGATCTGGGTCAATAAGCAAATTTTCAATCTCCCTACTATCCATGGCGAGCTTTTCTTTTGATCTAGTGAAGTACGGGTGACTAACCAGAGTGCGAGTTCTGAACATGCTCATCAAAAACAACACCCATTAGAATTAGGTCACACAAGAAGCATGGGAATCACGTTGGTAAAATTGTCCTAGATTCATGTTTATTTCTACCAGCCATTGAGGGTAGCGAGGTTATTTTAACATCATCCCGATTTTCATCAACCCTCGTTCGCTTCTTTCCTCCAACCATACCTCTTTTCTTTTGCCCTTATTTCTCTCTTTTTTGTATTAGTCTCTGTTCTTTCCCTTTCTTGTCTCATCATCCTTTTTTTCTTTTCTTCTCTCGCTATCTACCTTTGTTTTATCATTCTTTATGGCTTTTGCTTTTCTTCAAAAAAGGAAAAATAATGAAAAACAACGAAACAAAATGATTAGATCAAACCCAAAAGTAGGTTGCCTACGTATCATGATGTACATGAATCAGATCTTGCATAGTTTGGGGAATGCATGCAAAAACACCACAAAGTTGAAGATTTTTTATTCTTGATTTTGATTTGGGTTTTTGATTCTTTTTTACGAAGAACACACAAAAGGAAACAATTCTGCAACATTGGCATTTTATAAAAGAGACAACTAAAACAAACTTTGAATTTAAGACAACTTAAAATTGATCAACAAAGACTAAACATCATTCTAGACCCATAAGATAACATGTGTAATACTCCTAGTAAAGACCCTTAACGTTTAAAACAAACATGACACCGACTGGAAAAAGACACAACCACACAATAACAGAAAATAAAGGACTCAAACTAAATAAAATATGAGGGTTGCTCCTTCAAATTGGTGTTCTGTGGGATGACCCTAGCTAAGATGAACCTGCATGTGAAGTTCCCTCTTTCTCGCTCAAATCGTGAAACATACCTTGCAATGATACTTTGATATAAGGGAGAAAGCCTCTAGCCCGTGTACCTGCTTCCTGGGGGGTACAATTGTAAAGACTATTCTATTATCCTTCCATAGTTGCGAGCAAAATTGATAATTGGACTCTCAATTCTTCCACTTTGGCCCCCATATCTTCATTCTAATGGTCATTTACTATGCATTCTTCCTGCACTCTCCCTCTAAGATGCATTGGTAATGGCCTACTGACACCTCGAGGTATGGATTGAAGCCAGACTCTATATATTTAAGTGTACCCCGGATTGTCCAGACCTATTTTGAAATAATCTACACCCATTTTTGTTGCATTAAGCCAGAATTACTCGTACCTGATTTCCCCTTTGGCTATATCCTTAAAGTACTCGATATCCTTTTGAAAGGTCCAATATCGGTGGGATATCTTGCTCCCTACCCAACTGACGTATTACCCTACTCGGACTGTAAGGCCTAGTGCATTTGAGCCCTATCAAAACTAGAAGAGGTTGCATGCGACATCCAGAAAAAAATTACCTTAGGATTGAGACATCGATAGGTCCAAAGGATATTGTCATGTGTTCTTGCTTCGAGAAATTAGACCCAAGCATTGACTCCCACAGGTAAAGAAAATTTATCAAAACGCATTCTCTCCTCCATGGCATACACCCGATCATCCAGACAACAATCAACCACATCTGCTCTAACTAAAAAAGGCGCATGCGAATGGTCCATCATCCACAACTGTAATATTAAGTTACTCCCCTTAAAAAATCGAATCCCTCCTTTCACCTCAGTCAAATCCTTATATATTTCAGTTAAGATCATTGGTACAATGGTAACTTGCTCTTTTTTCTTGACTAAAACCATCACCACTGATTGTAAACGGGTATTTATACACCTCTCATCTAACGGGAACACTAAGATACCTAGTAGAGCCAAACAGAAAACCTCGAGATGACATTGTTGCCACTTCTCTTTGGTAGTACAAAATTCATTCCAAAAGCAGTCAAAACTTTCCGAGGACCCAAATCTAGCAAACAAATAGTCGAAGGAAATCCATGATTGTTTGATATGACACCAACAACCATGAAAGAAAAATCTTTGTGATATTTTTGATATGAAATATACAAAACTTCTATCATTTTTTTTGAATTTTCCTCTTATAAAAAGCTCCTATCTAAAAAAAATCTTTTTAAAATTTTTGAATTATGAATGCATGATAAAGGAACAAAAGAAAAATCTTTTTGATGTTTTTGAGAAAATAAGTGCGAAAGGTAAAAATTTTTTTTTTGAATTTTTGAATTGTGAAAGAAAAGAAAGAAAAAAAAAATCAAAAGTCATAAAGAACTCTAAAAACTTACGAAACTCTCTTTTTTTTCTTTTTGACTCACTATTCCTTTTCTCTTTTTTCAACATTTTCTTGTCTACATACTTTACTTCTAACACATGCTTTCCCCAAATCAGTCCGTCAAATGACTACGTTAGCCGCAAAGATGCAAAATTTAGCACGTAGGGATGCTTCAGAGGTGAGTCTCCTAAAAAGGACCAAGTGGGTCCCGCTAGGTCTCAACATGATGCAGATAAACATGACCTAAAGGCTGACCAACGTTGAAGTTTACTAACAAGGCCGTTTAGGGGAGCATATGGTCGATAGTGACTGCTTTACTTTTCACCCACTCCATACGTCCAACAGCTCCCCCTCCTAAAATAAGGGTGACTTAACTAGAGTTTGTGTGCACGATGTGCTCTCCAGGACTTGTTGTAGAAAAAATTGACTCGGGTTATGCACATGATGCCAGATATAAAACGGTAACACACAATAGAAAAACTGTAAACACGTAGCACATAAGTACTCAACAATGATAAAATAAACACAAACAATAACACAAACAATGTTTATACACTCATAATGTCAAACTAAGCTGATGCAACTCCAAAAATCAGCTCGAATTCTAAAAAGTCCCCAGTAGAGTCACCAGAGCTGTCACACCCTTTTTTAACTCCAAAAAAATATTTATATTTTAAGTTTTGAAAGGGTTTTTATTAGTAAGTGACAAAAAGATGAAAATTTTGTTCTGAAAAGGATCTTTTAAAATTAAATTCAGAGTCGCCACTTGGCATAAATCGGGTGTACCAAATCACCTTTGGCTAATCCTTTTCAAAATAATTTGACTCTTTAAAAATTGATTTACGAACAAATATTCCGGCTAAGGAATTCTATTGACCGAGGGGAAGGTGTTAGGCACCCCTCGATCCCGTGGCTTGACCATGGTCGCTTAGTGGAGCGTATCGACTAATTTGAATTTATAAAATGTATAAACCACATAAACACACAAGACAAGAAAACAAACAAATCAAACAAAATTTAAAAAAAAAATAAAGTAATGTCCAGTCCGAATTATACAGTCCAAAAATAGAAAAATACAAAAATAGAAATCCTATTTAGACTAATCCTAAACTATGCTCCAATGCTTTACCCGATACCTCGGGCCTTCATCATGAACCTCTTTTGCATACATGATACGTCGGGGCATTCTCCGGTGAATAGATACAAGTACCTCGAGGCATTCCTCGGCCAAATGAGTATAATTTAATTAAATGCAATAAAACAAAATCATTCCAACACCTATTTCAAATGTGCCATCATTCCACCATGCCTAAATTTACCTACCCGAACCTACAATTTGCCTATCCATTCTCGACTAAAGACATAATTCTATCACGTTTCATATCAACAATAAATCAAAATTAATTCGAATCTATCCTTTTCGTCAATTTTTAATTCCCATCCCAACTTCCTTTTTATCAATCACACCATTAAGATTACTTCAATTCATTCCACATATCACCGAAATCACATTGTCAAGCACATAAACTAGAACAACATAACATCAACAAAGTCCAACAATCATAATCATACTACACATAATCCCAATCAATTCAACAAATCAAAGATAAGAAAAAGATAATGGGTTAAGGAAATGGACCTCGATAGAACTTGTTTTCGTTGATAATAAACAAATCCAAAACCAAAATTCTTGAACAAGGAACCCCACAACGAGCGAACCAAATCAGTAACAGAAATCCAACCCGAACAGATTTGGGAATCAATAAGAAAGACCTCAAAATTAGTCACTCCGGCTTGGTATCGAAAACCAACGACAAAATCTGAACCCAATTCTCGATAGAAAACTAAGAACTCTGACAAACTAAACTCCGATGAGTTAACAGTAGTCAAACAGGTGAGAACAAGACAGATTATGGTGAAATCTTGGAGGTTTTTTGATCGAAACTACCTATAAGTCACCGGAAATAAAGAAATCTCGAAGTTTCGGGATGGTACAGAATTGACGATGAACTATAAACTAATTTTGGCGAAAAGTTCATCAGAAAAACTCGAGAAAAGACAACCAGATCTCATAAACTTCTCTATTTTTTGCTGGATCTGAGTCAACCACGCTGATTTTACCGTTCTCTTACCAAATTCCCATCAATCTCCTTCCATTATCTCATTTTTTTCTCATTACATGTATGTGTGCGTGTGGTTTTTGGTGAGCTGTGAGTGTATTGTGGTGGATCCGTGTTGGTCAATTGTGTACGTGAAGATGATAAAGAAAAAAAAAAGCAAAAAGAAAATCAGCAAAAATGGCCCCCCATGTTGTTGTGGTGTCTTGTTCTTGATCCATGGAAAGATGATAAAGGATGTGCTTACGTGTAATCTCGTGAGAGTGAGTGTGTGCAAATGAATGAATATATGTGAGTAAAGGTTGTATCTGTGTTGATAGTGTGTGGATTTGTATTTTCCAGTGAAGAAGATAATGGTGAAGAAGAATTAGTTCTCCACCTTATGCGTATATGGTGATGGTGTATGTCTAGGTAGTGTGTGTATTGTTGTGTGAATTTCGGTGGGTCCGCCTCCTTTTTTTGTGATTATTTCCTTTCTATGTGTATATGGTATGCTATTGTTAAAAAAATAGAAAAAACGTAACTTGGGGGATGTGGGTAGGGTAGGGGTATGAGGTATGAGGTATGTTGTTAGGATAAAATTTTTAGGAATGTTGGTAAGGATTGTTATTTTTTGTCATTTTGTGGGATATAATCACACGGGTGAGGGTACGTGGTGAGGGGAGCTAAAAAAAGATCAAATTAGACTTTAGGAGGGACAAAATTAGGTATCTACACTGCCGGATCTGCTGACACCATAAAGTGGTATTGTTGTAGCTTCCCAACCTCTGCCTTTACTTTGTCTAGGTTTGATCTGAATAATTCCATCTCTGGAGTTGACCTCTCTTTCAACTGTGCATTGAAACGGTTCTCCAATTCATCAATTCGACCCAGCAGAGCCTTGTAGGGCTCGAGTACAGCCTTAACCCTCTTGTCCACTGCAGTCGAAAATTGCTTGGTAAAGAGTTTAAGCTGAGCCTCGCACCACTTGGACTGCTGTTCTACTCTTCTAAAATTTATAGGGTTGAGGACATATTCTGTTGTAGGCACTGCAGCTGAAGGGTTTGTCTCAGTTCCAGACACTGGACCTGCTCATGCTGAAGATGTTGGTGGTGTAGCCTCTGAATCCTATACTTCTACATCAGGCATTGAGCTGGTACCTGTAATTGGTGGATCAGCTGGACTCTCTACACCCCTGTCAAGCATTAGTCTCAGCTGATTTTCCTCATTTTGGATAGATTTGTGGGTCTTCTTGGCAAGGAGTTCTTCTTCTAACCCTACAATATTAGGCACATTGGCTGCCCTACACAACCTTGTAATCAAACAAGGGAAGGGATATGTTGTATCGGACCTTGAGACCTGAATTTTTATCTCTTCGATGATGATCTCTCCAAAGTTCAATTTGTGGTTAGCCACAAAACTTATGAATAGTATTGCTGTATTATCCCCGAGGATATTATCGCCATCTGTGGTCATAAACCAGATACGTACAATACCCCACCAAAATCTTGCCTCTGAATTCAGGGAGGCCTTAAAGATTCTTTCACTTAGGTTGGTCAGCCATTCCGGTTCTTCATCAGCTATAAGCGTGGCTAACCAACACCTTTGATTTTCTCGATGCTTCAACCGGGCATAGAAAGTAGGTGAAGTGGCCTGAGGAGTGAAGTTTGGGCCATGAAGGAACCTGTTGATTGTTGCTTCAGAAACATCCACTATTACACCCCGTACCGGGAATTTATACAACAAAGGTTGGTCAGTTGCTTTCTCCCCTTCTCTACACATGTTTTCCAAGCGAGCTTGGTAGTTTGCATAGAACTCCCTAACTAGTGTAGGGCAAAATGAATTTCCTCCTCTTGTCATCCATCCCAAATTGTAATCACGAAAGGTATCGGCTCAACCCTTTAATGATAATTGACTTTTCTTCAAAGATTGGCCTCTTAACAGCCCTTCTATTAGTTCTGTGAAGACCATCAAATAAAATTTTCTGAGCTTTGGGAATCTGCCACCTAGTGCGGTCTCGGACTTCAGGATTCATGCATTTGACTATAGTTCCCCTAATTGGAGATTCTTCTTCATCTTGTGGCTCGGCAGAAGGGGACTCAGTTGATGGTTTTGCGGATTCAGGTTGCCCAGACTCATGCTCCCCGAAATCAGGATGATCTGAATCATGCTCTTCAGATTCAGCATATTCAGAATCTTGTTGCTTAAAGGCCGTCTGCTCAGAATCTGTATGTTCAGATGTTGTTGGCTTAGTGTCACTCTCTTCACTCTCCTCCACTTCAAATAGTGGATGTGGTAAAGGATTTTTAGGGTTCTTCTTCTTTTGCTGCCTGAGCAGAGGCTCTTCCTCTTCATAATTAGACTCTTCGTTGAAGAGTCTCCGAGGTACACTTTCCTTGGTCACTTTCTTTGTAGATTTTGAGTTCTTTCCTTTAGGTTCCATTTCACAACCTGTAGCAAGAGAAAAAACATTAGTCGACCCTCAAGAGTGTAAAAACAAACACATCAATCATTTTAAGTTTCACACCTCTTGAAAGGGCTTATTCATGCTTCAGATCCCAGGATGTCGTCAGCTCTAAACAGAACCCACAATATTTTTAGCAACCTTTGACGACATTTTTTATAAGCCGTCATAGTTGTGATAACTTATTATGAATGTCGTCAGCTCAGGATACAACTCTATCTCGAGTTTAACTTGATTTTTAATCCGCTTTCTCCATAAAACCCCTATTGGTTCTCGTTTTTGAGTTGAGCTTGTAATTCCCAAGCTTGCACAACAAACCCTAGTTCCCGATTTTCATCCATTTGCAAGATAACTTGATTCAAGCTTCTTGGTAACTTGGGTTCACCTTAGTTTATCACTTACCAATTAAAAGGAAGGGCTAGGTTTTGAGCATACCTAGTGGGTACCTTCACGTTGATTACACGAGAAAGAGGAAGTAAAGAATTATTATTGATTTTGATTGCAAACCCCCACACACAAGGAAGCTTTCTTTTATTTTATTTGGAAACACTTAGAAAAAGGGAAGAAAATAAACTAAGTATGGAAAGAAAATAAAACTTCAAGTAAAATAGAGGAAATAAGCGGGAAGGTGGAAAGACAGTGTCTTGGGCCGGGTCAGATCTATTTACCTAGGCCTAGACTTTCAGCTAATTTTGGGTTTTTTTGTGACGACATTTCTTATAAGCCGTCACAAATGTTATAACTTATTAAAAATATCGGCAGCCTTAATAGAACCTACCTCAGAGCTGATGTCTCTGACGACAAATCTGACAGTTTATCACAATTGTGATAGCCCGTAAAAAAAATATTGTCAGGAGCACTTGGCTGAATACATCGATTCCACCTTCTTTGCACTAGAACCTAACTACAAAAATAAACAATTTGCTAGAACATAAAAATTTTGGGTTGCCTCCCAATAGCGCCTGATTTAATGTCGTGGCATGACTTGGTTATCTTGACTACTCAGACTTCGCCAAGATAACCTGCTGATACCTCTTTAACCTCTTCATAAAATACATCCACGATTGAGAAAACACTCATCTTATTTTGCTGTATCATAGATGAGTGTATTTTAAATCGTGCTTCTTTATCATTTAGCCTGAACTTCAGCTCATTCAGCTCCATATCTACGATCACTCTCCCGGTTGCAAGGAATAGTCTTCCCAAGATCAGCAGTCTAGGATAGATCACTCTACATTCTAGGATTACAAAATCAGCAGGCAGAATAAAGTAGTCCATCTTTACCAATACATCATGTAATATGCCTACTGACCGCTTTATAGACCTATCTGCCATCACCAATCGCATGTTCGTCGGGGTATGATCCCCCAAACCCAGTTTCTTGTATACCACAAGTGGCATTAGGTTTATACTGGCTCCCAAATCGCATGGCGCTTTTCTAAAATTCAGGGACCTAATAGTGAAAGGGATGGTGAATGCTCCCGGGTCTACCTTTTTCTGCACTAAAGACCTTGTAAAGATAGTGCCACAATGAAGAAGATTATTCTCCGACTCATGGATAGCCTTCCATTTCTTCTTGACAAGGCCTTTCATAAACTTTGCGTATCCTAGCATTTGGTCAAGTGCCTCAACCAAAGGCACATTTATCGTCAATTGCTTGAGTATTTCCATGAATTTGCTGAATTTTGCATCATCAGTTTGTTTCTTCAACCGCTAAGGAAAGGGAGGTGGTGGCCTTGGGATAGTTTTCAACACTACCTCCTTTTCCTTTTCTTTTTTTGCCGAAGCATCATCAGAATTATCCAGCTTCTCAGACTCCACTAGACCTCCTTCTTTCGGTTCATCATCAACTACCTCATCAACTACATGTTTGCCCACAGAAGGGCCAGGTAATATCTTACCACTTCTAGTGGTAATCTCTATACATGAGTCATCATTCCGTAGATTTTAGACTGTATCACTTGGTAACTTTTCGCTCTTTCTTTGGTTGAATATTGTGGAGAGTTGGCTCATCTGTTGCTCTAACTATTTGATTGCGGTGGAGTGCGATTTTACCAACTGACTAATAGATGATAGATCAGTCTTTATGGTAGTCAAACCAGAGTTGGTAGCTTTCACTCCCTTCAACAACTTAGCCGTCATGTCCTCTATGGATATTTTTTCAGAACTTATTGTAGCAGTCTCACAATTTTCAGGAGGGACATAGAGCCCGCTCCTATCACTGTTGTTCCTCTAATTTCCCTGCTCCATATCTTTATAACCAGGCTTATCATAATAATTCTAACCTTTATTCCCATGGCCATTACCTCGAAACCCCTTGATTATTAACATAGTTCACCTCTTCTTCTACATCAGCATCAACTCTGTCCTGAGATCCCACAACTTTCACCTTCTCAATCTTACCTGATAGCAAGTGTATGGTTAGAAAGTCCATCTACATTTTAAGGTGAGCCATGTCTTGGTCACGCTCCTCATCTCTTCTGCGTTGTTCCGCAGTAATACCCCCAGACACAGTGGGGCTAGCTACCACAGAGTCTTGGGTATACCATGCCCGACTTTGTTTGGTCATTCTTTCTAGCATCTCTAAAGCCTCTGGGAATGTAAGATCAACAAACGAACCATCACCAGTATTATCTACAATTGGTTATGTGACAGATTTAAGAGCCCTGTACAAAGTCTCCATCAAATGTATATCCGTCATATTGTGGTTCGAACACTGTATCAACTTTTTCTTGAATCTTTCCCAGATTTCATGCAAGGCTTCAGTTGGGAACCTCCTAAAGTTGCTGATCTCATCCCTCAACTGTACCCTCCTAAAAGGTGGAAAGAACCTTTCTAGGAAAGCTCCTTTCAACTGCCTCCAACTGGTTATAGAATCGGGTGTCAGCTCATTTAGCCATAAAGTTACCTCCCCATACAGAGACAACGGAAACAATCTCAACCGGATAGCATTCTGACCTACTCCTAGGTTATCAAAAAATTTACAGATGGTGACAAAATTCACCAAATACAAGTTCGGTTCATCCCTAGGAAGGCCACCAAAAAAAAACCTTTAGATTGAGGAGTTGAATCATAGTAGTCGTAATGTTGAATTTTCCCCCAGGTGCCAACGGTGGAGGAATGATTGCACCCGTTGGACCTGTTCCGTCCATTCCATCATTATCATCAATAAGGTCATATTGGACCGGCTGGTACTCTTGCTTTTCTCGGAATAGACGGTTTCTGTTAACATTATGCCGTACTAGTGTAGCTACTTGCTCAGCACGCCTTGGGATACCAGGATTTAGCAACTCCTCGTCTCCCAAATCTTTATCCTCAGGATTTTGATGTCATGCTTGTTGACCGACATTTTACAGATTTACCTGAGCTCTAGCTAAGACTGCCAATCTATCAGCCTCATGCTGTTCTGATATTCTTTCAATTCGTTGTGGTTCTGGATTAAGTGGTAATAATGGTTGTCTGGAACTTCTGGTGCTTGGCATACACTACAAAGATCCTGAAATAAACAAAAACAACAAATAAATGTAAAACTAGAAAACTTAACTAACAGTCAATTAGCGTACCCAACTTCAATTTACAACCGTCTTCCCCGGCAACGGCACCATTTTTAATAATGCTCAAACTACACCTCTTTAATGAGAATGTAAGAGATCGTTGTAAATATAAAACCCAACTAGGTTGGGGTCGAATCCCACAGGGAATATGATGTGAACTTAAGTCGTTTGCAATTTAATCAACTAATAGCTGGATGTTTCTTGAAATGGGGTTTTTAGTTTAGCAAGTAACTGTTAGTCACTTTAGTTACAGTGTTCGTAATCAAGAGTTTATGGAAAAACAAGAATTATATTCACTAGGGGTTTTGGTACTTGATAGATGCTAATGGTCGTTCAAGATTCTCACAGTAGGTAGGACAACAAGTTATCTTTATCAAAGTTATGCCTAAATATCTCTCGACCTACTTAAGCATTTAATTACCTAATCCTCTTGGACTTAGGGAATTTATATTCATGACCAGATTTTACCTCAGGTTAATCAACCTTGTTACAGCATCAATTATTAAATGGAAGTTTTTAGTGCTTCTAAGTCCCTGTTAATAATTCACTTCCCACTAGATTTGATTTCTTTCTCAAGCAAATCAAAGCAGGTATTATCTATCCTTTGTAACCAATAGACAATAATTAAAACCTCAGAATTATCAAAGAGTCCTACCACCTTTTGAATCTTGAACACTCAGCACCTTATCAAGACTTAACCCTAGATCCCATACTTCAGGTTAAAGAGATTTAGCCGCTCATGATGTAATAATCGAAACAACTAGTTATATTCATGATTTGAAAGATAAACTTACCACAAGATGAATAGAAACTAGAGATTCTCAGATTAGATCACAATAGTAATCCCAAAATAATGATGATAATCTCTTCAAAGTAATTGCTTGTTCAAGTAAAAAAACTAGAGAGAGAAAATATCAAAATACGTGTCTCCAAAAGATATTCGGAACTGTCAAGAAAACCCTAAATAAGACTTTAAATAGTTCAGCCTAATTATGGAAACAAAATAATAAAGTTTAGAAATTCCTCGGATTAGGTGACGCCATTCGTGATAACCTATCAGGAGGCTGACGAGTTATCACAAATATCATCAGCTCCTCTTTGCTTTTGATACTCGCTGCCTAAAGCTGACGACAACCGGTGACGTCCTATCAACTCCTTGATAACTTATCACAAATGTCGTCAAGTCTCTACCTCAGCCCTCATGTTCTGCCTTAGGCTGACGATAACTTTGACGACCTATCAGCTCCTTGACGGTTTATCACAAAATGTCGTAATAACTCTCAACTCAGGTGCATTCTCTGTCTGAGGTTGACGATGAAGCTAATAACTCATCACAGGGTTGACGACTTATCAAAAATGTCATCAGCCATACTTCTTTTCGAATTACTTCAGATTTTAACTCTTTTGCTTCCATCCTTGTTGGTTCTCTTGCATCATAGCTTCTACTGCAAAATCAAACGTAAAACAATCAAAAACAACAAAAGTTGCTTAAAACTTTGCAATTATTCTTATTTAAAAGCCTCAAATGTGTTAGCATTAGCTCACACATCAGATCTTCTATTTTAATCCTTTATTGAGTGTGTCGGGATTTTAAAAATGGATGATGTGCTGCTAAGTTTGTCACCATCAAAAAGGGAGAATTTGTTAGGAAATGTAAAGTTTTGATGATGGATATATGAATGTAACATGTTGTGTAAACTGTTCCACACAAGTGAACAAGTTATAGGCAAGACTACTGATAAGATAAAACTACGTAAAAATAGGAGTACTGGATAAGTAACATGCTCTCAACACTTATCACATCAGCTGAAGTAGATGCAAATGAGAGGATAAGTGTAGCATCTAGAAGTTGAGTTGATCAAGAATTCTTGCAAAGACTATGAGATAGAAGAGAAGAGTCTTATTTAAGCAAGGAGAGAGAGACGACAACAAAGAGGTAGTGAAACTACCTGGGAGTCCTATTGAAGATAGAAGAGTACATCAACTAAAGGACTCCATCAGGAGTTGGCTTAAATACAACAAACGACATTCAAGTGTTTTACTCATGCACTGAAAAAGATACTCAATAATTAGCAAATCAGTCTTATAACTTAAAGGAGCTAGTGGAGCAACTTGGTCCTTTACTTAGAGTCATAGACTTGATGTAAAAAGTTGGTGATTGAGTCATATTGAGTTGTAATCTCTAGTCTCAGTGAAATATAAACTGAGTTAGGATTAACGTCTTCAAGTTGGTGAACTCGAAGACTTGGGAACACTTATCTTGGAAAGATTAGTGTTTTGTAAAAGTAGGAGTTAGAAGTTTTAATTCCTAATTTACAAGGAGTCTTGTAATTTGTTAATTGTTGAGGCTTAAGAGTTATAGTGAAGTTGGGGTTAAATCCTGTAGAGGTACAGGTCGTGGCTTTTTACACCTTTTTTGAGCCGGGAGTTTTTCACGTAAAAATACTGTGTTCAAATTTTACTTATGTGAACCACGTTAGCTTACTTGTTCCACAGCTAGGCAACCAGTAGAGTAAAATATTAAAATCAGTAGGGCATGCACTCTAACAAGGACAAACCTTATCCAGAAAAATCTAGATAGAGAGTGTTTAAGTTATTATATAAATCGATAACCTAATAAGTTAGGTTATGTAAATCGATAATGTACGAAGAGGAGCCTTAGAGTAGCTATAAAAGTTATTGCCATTTGACCCGGAGGTCACAGATTCAAGACGTGGAACAGCCTCATGCAGAAATGTAAGATAAGGTTGCATATAATAAATCCTTGTGGTTCGGCTCTTCTCTGAATCCCGTACAGAACGAAAGTTTTAGCGCACGAGATTGCCTTATTTTTTTTTACATCGATAACATAGTGACTTTAAATACAATCCAGGTACATATTTTAATATATTATGATATATTACTTATCAATTATTTAAAATTACATGCAATTATCTTTTATGTGACGTATCTATACAAATTCAAATAATTGTCTAAATCTTCATCCATGTATACATGAAACTTAAATTCATAGATGTAGTGGTGCATATATTTTTGTTCAATAATAAACCAAACCAAAGATTTCAATGATACCCCCGCCCCCTCTCTCTTTCTTTTTGGCAATTAATCTTGGGATCCATTAATTTTGTGTTCATATTTAAAATCACATGATTAAAGGATATTTGGACTTCTGATACATATTTTATATATTTTTAGTTTAAGATCCCAATATTTAAAAGTCCTTTTGCCTTTCTTAAATTTTGTGTCAAATCAAAATCAAACAATACATTAAAACAAAAAGTAATCTTTTTTTTTTTTTTTTTTGAATGTTTGATTGGTCAATATGATCTAGAAAAAAAAATTCTAGGAAAACAAGTTCTTTAAAATCGGAAAAATGATTTTTTTGTAAAAATAGAAAAAAAAACAAGTTTAATACTCCACCCATAATGATAAAAACCGACAATCAAACCATTATCGATTAATAACTGAAATCGATAATTTAATGTTTGGGTAATGACTCAGCATGTCTACAAACTGATAATGAATAACATTCAAAATTAAATCAAACCTAACTAAGTATATAGTAGTTGCTTAAATGCCACGTACAATCAACATGAGTTGTGGTGCAGTAGATGGGGTTGCCCCACCCTTTATCAGAGGTCAAGGGTTCGACCCTGGGTATGGAGAAAACTCTGTTGGGAGCGCTGCCACCTTAATGAGACCTACAATGCGCGATCCAGATTAGTTGGGGCTGCAATACGGACACCAAACACCAAATGCCACTTACAAATTGCTTGCCAACGACTAATTTAAGGATGAATGACTTATTATTAGTTGACTTAATGAATAATGCCAAAGTGCCAAAATGTCCAACACTCACTTATAAATTGAGTTTACCAAGTCTTCTTAGGAAGAAACCCCGCCCCCCCTCCCCCTCAAAAAAAAAAACCAACTACCACACACCTTACAACACCCATACCCAATCTGTTAAATACGACGTAGAATAGGTATAATTTTATTAAAAAATGTATAAAAATTGATATAATAAGATGGAAAAATGCATTTATGAAATCCAAAAGCTAACTGGATGCTTTGATTTTCAGGCGAAACCTTAAAACTTTGGGTGTTATTTGAAAATTAGTATTTGACTATGAAAGTTTTAAATTTGAAAACTGCTTATAACCTGTTTTCTAAATACACATAACTTTCACTTTTGAAGTTGTGATCAAGTATATTCAAACATAAGCATTAGCTAAAATATCCTTCATAAAAAATATAACTAAACATAACTTCATCTTGACTTTCAACTTTAGTAATTAATAAGACGGTTTATTTCTTCCTCATCTCAATGTGTAAAATTTACCTTTATTTAAAAACCACAAATACACAATTTTTACCCTAAATTATGAGAAATTTAATAAATTATCAATTTAGAGCACAATAGCTTTAAATGATTAAAATTCTATAATTCATAAATTTCAAGTCATAGTTAATTTGGTGTGCTAGTAAGCAGAGACGAAGACAGAGTTTCAAGTATGGGGGTTCAATATTCAAAGAATATTAAGTCGAAGGGGTTCAACACCTACTATAATCACATAAAAAATAAATAGTATATTTTTTCGTCGAAGGGGGTTCGCCTGAACCCCTAAAGAGGGCTGGCTCCGCCTCTGCTAGTAAGAGTTGAAAGAGTCCAACTACGTACGTGCATGCATGGGTTTGTTGGACCACAAATTATAAAGCGTTAGGACAAATAGATTATTATTTACATTGACTTATGAAACGTTGTTCGGTCTTGCTTTCACACTATTAAATCAATTATTATTTATGCCAAATTAAATAATTTAATTTTAGACAGAAATTTTCGATAAAACTATTTTAAAATAATAATAATAATAATATTTGAACAAATGATCGATAGAGAATTTCTATCAAATATATATTTTATTCAAAATTTTGCAAGGCTTTTATGTGGATTTTGAAGCGTCTAAGAAAAGAGTAAAAACTTAACTCCGTTCATTCCTAAATAATAATGTGTCATTTTTTTCGGCTTTGGGACACCCGTCAAGAAACTATTCTTTTCTACAAAATAAATAGTGTTTTTAGTTTATACTAATTTATCCCCCGATTAAATGTGTTAAAGAGAGCAGTCAATACGGGTCGACCCAGCACATTCAGACTAGCTTATATGGGCTTTGAGTTTGACGGGTCAAGTCGGGTTGGCCCATCAAAATTATGGGCTAAAAAACACCAAGCCCACACCATTACTCCGTGGGCTGCGAGCCTCACGGGCCAGCCCACTTTTTAAAATATAATATTTTATAATTTAATTTTAGAATGTTAATACACATAAAAATTATCAGACAATATTATATAGTGTTAATACTTGTTAATCAAGTCTCCCACACCCCAAAAAATACTCCTAATAGCGAAATTAAATAACTTTTGACATGATATCCTTCGAACCAAATAAAAATATTAATAAGCAATCTAAATAGTTGCATGTATTTGACTTACAGGCTGGCCCACGGGCTAGTCCAACCCACATCGCTCAAGCCTCACGGGCCACGGGCTTATCCGGGTCGGGCTAAGAAGCCCTGCTCTTAAATGGGCTGCAAAAATTAAAGCTCAACTCCATTAAATTACAGGTCGGGTCGGACCAGCCCAATGGACCTGACCCATATTGACGGCTCTAGTCTTAAAGGAAGAAGCGATCCTTTAATGATGTAAAATTTCATGTATTAAACAAGGGTAATTTTGAAAGAATAGGATCAATCCATTCTTGAACTCTTAAACATGGCTTATTTTGGAGCAAAACGAAAGGACTAAGACGTCACTTATTTAAAAACGGAAGGAGTACCAAAAACACCATTTAATTAAAAACGGAGAGAGTATGAAATATCTAAAGTCGTGTAAAATCTTAACTGCACAATCCTATTCAATTTATTAAACGGGTCCATTATATATCCATATCAATGGTTAATCATGCATTTACTTAAATTTATCCACAGGACACATCAAAATCAGGGGCGGAGCCAGCCTTTGGAATGGAGGTTCACCTAACATCTTTCGACGAAAAAATATACTATTTATACTTCACTAAAATTATATTTCATATATATATATATAATAGATGTTAACTCCATTCGATTAGTTTTTCTTCAAATTTTGAACCCCTTTGGTGGAAATGCTTGCTCCGCCTCTGATCAAAATGGCCTAGTGGCTTACGTACATCAACCTATAAACCAATCTAAAAACAAAGATGTATAGTAACTATCAAACTATATTAAGATAACTCATAAAATAATGTCATACGTATACGATATTAGTGGTGCATATATACTCATTTTAATGTTTCAAAACAAACATTATAGGGACAACTCTCTTCATTTAATTCACTTTGAATTCAATAAATGTTGACAGGTCATTGGGCCACATGAAGCGGCCCAATGAGAACAAAACCAGATCAGTAGTTTGTTTGTTGATAAAAGGCCCAAGTCTACATTTCCAAAATTATATTATTGTATATTCATTTGGGAAAAATATATAAAGTAGCATACTTAGTATTAAATTACAAAATAATAACAACAGTTTGCAAAAATACAAAATACATATTGATCATTAGGGCAGTAAAAATCATATGTATTTGTATTTTTGTAGCAACAGTTTGAATAAATATAAAATATAACTTGTTATATTATGTAAATATGAAACTGTTGTTATGAAACTCATAATTAAGGGAATAAGTATGCTATTTCTGAATTTTGCCCTCATTTTTACATAAAGTAAGTCTAATGTAAGATTCTGAAAGCTTACGTAATAAGAAAATATATTTACGGACTTTGAATTAAAAGGGACAAAGAAGTTTCTCAATTAAGTGAGGGTCTGGGTCCTTCAACAGAAATCATAAGTAAAGAATCTCAGTGTCAATATGCAAATCTAATCCATTTCCTCCATTTTTCTCCTAGTCTTTTTTTCGAACAAATATGTTTGTTAATTGGCACGACAATGAATACTCAATTGTTAGTACGTTCTTTGAGCTATTGTGTGTATGTTAACTTTTTTGGCCGGTATCTTAGTCCTCTGATTAAAGTGTATACAGATCTGTCCTGAAAATTACAGTGTAACTTGAGAAGTTATTCTATAGTTGGTTGAATGTAATGTGTTTGTGTACGCATAGGGCTGTGTTTTGTATAATTTGCAGTTTACATTTAGAATCGTGGGCAAGTATGACAAAAAGGTTGTTTTACAAAACTATTTTGCTAAATAGCCAAAAGTTTGAAAAAATTGGTCATATACCCACTTAATTCCACCTCACCACCAACTTTTCTAACTTAACAATTTCAGTCATAACTTTTATAATAATTCACTTTAACCCAATACTTTCAACTTAATAAATTCACCCACAAGTTCCTAATAATATACTTCAACCTACTCCATCATCCACCGTTATATATATAAAAATATCTAGGTTTTCCAAAAATATTAAAAAAAATAATTCAAAAGCTAAAAATAGAAGGTGGTTATTTTTTCCTCCAAAAAGCTCTGATTCTGACCACTTTTCCGGCGTTATTTTTCGGCGATCAGCTGTAAATTAGTCAACAAACATCATAAGTTTGTCCATTGCATCCATTGTTACCCCATTTGTTTCCTATCGTCTCAAACACACTTTCCACCATTGTTAAAAAGCTTTAAAACACTCACATTACTCAAAACCACTTTAGAAAGTACATTACAACAGCTCAGGCGACTCCAAGTTCATTTCTCTAATCCATAAACCCAACAATCATTGATTAGAAGTAATATTTGCAATTTCAAGTTGTTGTACGGATATCTGCGCAGCAATCGACCCATCATCGACCGTGCATACATTCCGACACAGACCCTAAGCATAATCTACCGTCGACCAAAGCTTAATTTTAGGATGTCTATTGCAGAATTTGTTCTGATTTTAGGTGATTTCATGGGAGAATGGGTGGAGACTCCCAAATGTTGGAAATGGAGATCATCTGCCAAGGTAACAATTTCCATTTCTATTCGCCACAACAGTTCGTACGACGAATTCGTTGCAAGCGTAATGCAGTGCAGGGATCTAGATTGCACACCGAGCGATGTGGTGATTAGTTATCTAATGCATTCGAGGAAAAAGGTAAATCCTACGATCACAAATAATGATGTACGTGTGCGGACGTACATAATGGATGCCGATGCAGATTGCTTTAGACCTATTTTAAGGATAAATGTGGTTGAGAGGTCCTTTGTAGGACCGCAGAATTCATCACCACCCCCACCTCGGCGCCCGACAGTCGATGATGATTTGATCGACGACGATTTGAATGATTATGAGAACTATGGCGATCATCCAATTAATATGAAAGATGATTCTATGCATATGGAAGACTTTTCATTGGACTTGCAAGATGATGATGAAGACTGTGGAATGGGATCACAACTAAGATACTCGTTCACCGACGGAATCAATTTCTATTATGGTCAAACATTCGCCGATAAGAAAAAGCTGAAAATTCTACTAGACACAGCAACGGCGAGGCAGTCTTTTGATTATTATATGGAGAAGAGCTGCACCAAATTCATGAAAGCGAAATGCTTATCTTGTGGTTGTGGCTGATTGTTGCGGGCAAAAAAGTACGACACCTTGCAGAAGAAGCTTTCTTGGTAGGATTGTTGTTAGAAGAAAGCTTCTTCATTTTTTGCTTATTTTGGTTTTTCTGGCCGTTGTGCCAATGTTTTCCATGTAAAATTTCTATGATTGTGCGATGAACAAATTTTAATTCAAGTATTTCTATTTTCAAATTTCGTTTCCCTCTTTTTGGTTATTGTTATTTTTTGTGTTTGTATCTGTAGTGAATGCATCTGTAAATACAGATCACAAAAATAGTCTATGGTTGATCTTAGACTCAGTCTCTCATTGACCAAACATAGTAGTCGGTGGTAGACTATATGAATCGATGACCCATGAGTAGCTTGTAGTTTGAAATAAACTAATTAAATTAAAAAAGGTTTCAAGAAATAATCACAAGATTTGGGGATGGTGAAAAAATATAATTAAATTTAAAAAGATAATAACATGTTTTGGGGCAGAAGGTGAAAGAAAATAATTAAATTTAAAAAGATTTAAATAGATAAATCGCGTGTTTTGAGGTTGGTTAAAGAAAATAAGTTTATTTAAAAAAGTTTTAAAACATAATCACATAATTTGGGCGTGTTGAAAGAAAATAATTAAATTAAAAAAAGGTTTAAACACATAATTACATGATTTAGGGTGGTTAACCAAATAATCTAGAATCGTTGGTGACATTTAATAGTCTGTCATCGATGTTAACCCATGTCAAATCCATGTAAAAAATATACTTGTGCTTTGAGGGTCCATCGACCCTCTTGGTCTACCGTAGACTTACACCTTCAAGAGTGTATAGATTGGTCTCCTGATTATTCATAGATCACATAGTTCTATGTACACTTCTATAGACCAACACTTGGATGTTGTTTAAAAGTGAATAAATAAATATAGTATGGGATTGTACACATATGAAGGAGTGTAAATAAGTCACATAATCATATTAGAGCTTATACAAATTAGGGGTAGTGAATTACGGAGTGTGTGGGTGGGTATTGGTCAAAACAAAAAATATTCTAAAAGTAATGTCTGTCGAAGCACAAGTATGTTTTGAGAATGTTGATTATATTTGAAATACCCCGTACTTCTACCCAACTTAAATTCATCCAAAAACTGTGAAAGACTTGCTTTAAGAGATGAATCTACTTTTATACATGTGGTATTTTCAATATTTTCACTGTTTAACATGTGGAAAATTGAATAAGCTTTCCATCGATACCAAATTCGCCCAATCCAATAACCGGATAAAAAGTTATGACCATTTCAAGTCCCCATCGTAAAACAGCACCATGTTAGTCAGTGGCGCGCCATGCCACAAGAGAAAACGGCAGTTGTCCGATTCCAGTAGGGGTCCATGATTTGTACCTCGTTGCGCCATGACCAGATTTCAGAATTCGTATTGCACCGCGATAGCTCTGCATCGCGCCGTCAGCCCAGTTCCCAATTATCACTTTTCAGTGACACGACGCGATGACGCCGCGGTGCCAAAATCGAAATTTTTAATCAGTTTTGAGTTTTTAATGTCAAGGGCCTTTAAGTCTTTTTCCATGGCCCTAATCAGGTTAAGCACGTACTTAACCCTAAAATTACATGGTCATATCATTATTCATCCAATTTTTCCCCAAATTGAGTTGCTCTCTCTCAAGCCAAGAAACCCGAGTTCAAGAAATCAAGACTCAAATTCAAGAATCTCTCCATCAATCTTCGTAAAATCAAGAACTAAGGTATGCACAATGTTCATTCATGGATTCCTTTCATCCATGAAGCCGAAGAATCAAGTTTTAAATCTTGTATTGTGAATATTTTGTTGTGGGTTGATTATGTTCATGTGATTATGGTTGTCCAAAGTTGGAATCTTTATGTGTTGTTCATGAACCTATGATAGTATGTGGTTTGAAACATGTGAAATTAAGTTGAAATACAGAGTTTTGTTGTATTAATTTGATGGGCATGCCTATGCCCTACGTCATGCATCCTAGGTGTTTGATAAAATGACAAAGAGAATAGAAATTATGCAATATAACTTAATTGTGACCCAAGTGATAAATGCATGCTTTATCCTATGACCAAGAATGACTTTCATGATATTGTGTGCATTATGAATGATTGAGGGAATGTCCATGAGAATAGGTTGATGAAAGTATGGCATGTTTCTATGCAATTTCATTCATGTACAAGACTATGATAACCATGTGCTTCATGAAATCCCCAAATTAATGTATTATGGATTGTTGATATTGGTCATATGTTCAAGAAGTGTCAAGTTTTGTCAGTTTCATGCTATCGAGTCCTAGGGGTACTTGTACCCGATAATTTAGTAGTGTGCCTAGAACCAATGTCAGTTTTCACGATACTCTCATTCAAGCCATGATAATTAGAATTCAGTCAGTTACATGACTTAGGAAACTCATAATCTCAGTAACTTCAGTAATCTCAAAAATCTCAGTCAGTCATTATGTCTCAGTAGTATTCCATCAGTCAATGAAAATCCAGTGAACTCATTTCAATCTAGATAATGAGTAAAATCAGTAACAGATCAGTCCAACCTATTATGAACTAGGAAATCAGTTCTGTGTCTATTCAGTTGAGAGTAGGAATCAGCACCGAATGAACCCAGGAATGAGGACACACACTGTCATCCAGTAGAGGGTGTGATCCTTTGTAGCAATCCTTGCATTCCAGAACTACGTAGCCAGCGTAGGTTGAGATGTACCCTATGAGTCTAGGGATTATACACCTCATTTGAGTTTTCCTACTAGGAGGGGTTGACGGAAGAGCTCCCTGTCAGAGAGGGTTTACTCACAGCTTGTCTTTACCCATGGCACGGTACTGACACCCTTCCAGCTGGGATTACAGGTTGGACCCCACCAATTTAGTTTTGGGGGCATGTCGGTTAGATGATTAATTTCCACAGTTACAGTTTCAGTCTTAGTCTCAGTAATAAAACTCAGATTGTTCTTCAGATTTTAGGGCTGTCAGATATAATCAACTCAGAACAATACGAAACTCAGCTAGTTTCATCAGAACCTAGATTGTCAGATACAGTCGCTCAATAATAGTTATTTCAGTTATAAAGCTATCAGTATCTCATGTTATCAGTATTCAGTTTCAGGACGGTCAGATACAGTTAATCAAACCAGTTCTTCATAATCAGAACTATCAAAAACAGTCATTCCTTTAAAGGTAATATGACATCAGCTCCTCAGTACTCAATAGATTCAGTTATTCAGCATCCCAGTATTAGCACTCAGATATTAGTAAATCCATGTTATCATAATTCATAATTTAGTGTTATCATGATCTTAGTTACAATTACGTACTCATGCATGTATTCTCACGTTCATGTTATTCAATCAGTTAGTATTGTTCATGCATATGAACCATTGCATTTAGCCTACCTCACTTTCATACCAGTACATTCAATCGTACTGACGCATTTGTGCTATGGTGTTTTATACCATAGGTTTAGAAGCATGAGCTCCCGAGCATCCTTAGTAGATCTGACGTTCAACAGCCAGATTAACAGTGAGTCCTCATCATTCGAGGATAACATGATTATTTTATTACTTTATTATTTCAGTAGCTCGGAGTTAGTTGGGGACCTGTCCCATCTACTTCACAGTTTTCAGACAGTTTAGAAGCTTTCAGACTACTGCATATTTCAGAAAGTTTATTTTAGTTTTGGGTATTGTGATACCCCGTTACAGACATTATTTTATATTCAGTGTTGGTTCAGTTTTGAACCTTATTGCCTTACAGCTTACATTCCGTATATTACAATATATTATTCAGTGCTCAGTTATAGATATCAGTCATGGATTAGCTTGTGGACCTTCGAGGTCTTGAGCATCGTGTAGCATTTTGGGTACCAAATTTGGGGAGTTACAGTATTAGATGACTACCCATTCCACATACTCCTTCAATCACTACTCTTCAATAACCACCCCCAAATCAAAAGAGTATGTGGAATGGATTGTGGTTGAAAAATCATCATCCTCAAAACATACTTGTGCTTTGACAACCATTACTTAATTCACTCACACATTGCTTAATTCACCATCCCTAATTTGTATAAGCTCTAATATGTTTATGTGACTTGTTTACATTCCTTTATATGTGTACAAACCCACACTATATTTATTTTTAATTTATGTACTCATTTGTAAACAACATCCAAGTGTTGGTCTATAGCAGAGGTCTACACATAATCAGTAGATCAATCGATGCACTCCTTAAGGCATAAGTCTATGATAGACCAACCGAATCGATGGACCCTCAAAGCACAAATATATTTTTTACTGTAATATTTTTTATTTAACATATTATTGAGGGTCCATCGATTACGAGTGTCTACGGTAGACTTTGGTATCTCGTTGATGGCTGACATAGGTCATGATCTACGACAGTCTATTAAGTGTCACCACTAGTTCCAAAAAAAATTACAATTCCATCGGTAATAAACGGCTACTTTTGTGATCCATCAGTGTTAACACTTTGTTTTTACTTCATATATAAGGTGTCCACCCCTCATTATTTTATTTTATTCACTTTGTTTTGTTTTTAAAAATTCTACATTGTCTCGAGCATCTCAAACATCCAATTCTAAAAATACTCTAATTTTTCGTTGTGGGAATGCGGCTGTCTTAAGGATGTCACGCACGGATTCAAATCCAGGTCATAAATTTTATAATTGTGTAATTGCGAAGGTGAGCTGTGTGTCTTTTTTATAAAGTTAAATTAATCGTTATGTAATTATTATTTTTTTCTAGGATAATGACACATGCTCATTTTTAAATGACTTGATGAGCTATCACCTCCAACCAGTCCATCAACGTTGAGTCTGGGGCCCGAGACATCAAATTTTCAAGGCTTGACAAAATTTAATCTACTACAAAGGCTCCAACAATGCGAAGAAAATAAAAATTTTCTCATGACTTTGTTTAAAGAAGTTGAAGAACAGAGGGATCACTTTAAAGTATTGCTACATGACATGCAAATAAAGAGAGATCAACTGAAATAAAAATTGATTTTGGCCGAAGAAAGGGAGAATGGCCTAAAAATGATGTTATGTGCTATAATGCTAGTATTCGTTCTTTGAAAAATTGTAACATAGATGTAGTGATATTTAATAAATAATAATACTTCTATTTTTCTATAATGTTAATACTATTTTTGATAGAATCATAGTCGATCAAACAACACGTCAACTAAAATTCGAGCAGCATGGTAATGATAGACTATGCATGCAGTATACGAAAGATTAAGTATGCATTCTATGATATCAAGCATACACTGTACCAACTATGACAACACCTTGCACATTCAAATTTCATGCCACAAAATCAGTTTGATAGAAACAAATTCAGTGCAGAATCATAACAAATTTCATAAAATAAAATAGATTTTGTCATATCCTACTATCAGATCTTTCAACCTTCATATTTGTGGAATAAAAAGATTATCATATCCTAACTACTCATCATTCAACAACACATTAACAATATTAGAATTTAACTGTCTCCACTTTTCTTTTTCTACGGTCTCTTCAATTTTCTTCCTTTTTGAGATATTTTCAACTGTCTCAACTTTTCTTTTTCTACTGCTACCAGCAAATACAGAACTGGTACCGTCTTTGCATTTAGGAAGGATGTTTTTTTTAGTCATTTTCAACACAATGTACACCTGCAGAACAAATCTCCCATTTTCAGTTCATAGACCACAAGTCTATCAACAGAAATATCTAAATGCTAAAATGAAAAAAAAAATCTAAAAAATTAAGAAATATCCCACCATTAAACAGTTCACTACACAAACATACAATAATTGAACTAAAATCCAACGTGCAGTATCAAAACACAACAATTGCTAAAAATCAAACTAGTGCACCAAATCAAACTAATTTGCTATTAATCTTTCAATTTTCACTATTTCAGCAATCATATTTTAAAATAATTTCATACATTTAAAAATTGATTTCAGTCTAGGGTATTCTCATTTTATAGACCACGGGTTTACGGATAGACCACGGTCTACGGACAGAAACAGGTTACTGTTCATATTAAAATGCCAAAATAACTCTTCAAATAGCAATTATCCCACCATTCAATAATTTCTTGCTAAAAAAATCAAAACTAAACCGAAACTCGTAAACAAAAGTTTCAAAATTCAACACCATGATCGACGAAAAAATTTATCAAAAATGCCCCATAAAACCTCAACCATTGCTTCAAAATCAAACTCATTACCTATAAAATTCTCTTCTTTTAACTACTTAATTAATCAAATTCGAAAAATAAATAAATAAATTTTCAACATCGCTACGAATCGATTAGCAAAGAAAACCATTTAAATGGATCTAGAAATGATCAAAACTTGATTTTAACTTACCTTGCGAAGCAACAACGAGCCCTTAGCAGCTAGAGAAGAAGAAAAAGAAATGAAAAGAAATGAAAATGACGTTTTTTGGAGAAGAAGTTTCAAAAACGGGAGTTGAGAATTGAAGAGGAGAAAGAGGATTTTTTTAATATTGAAATAAGTGGAGGATGTTAGGTGTATTATATTAAATTTATAAAATTGTAAAAATGATGAATTGATCCCTTGGCCCACGTGTGGACCTCACTTTTTTCAGTTTTCTCCACTTTTTACATCGTAAACCTAAAAAATAAATTAAAAAAAAATTAAGTGGGCATTTGAAAAAATAATTTTGAAAAGTGCCATTTTTGCCAATTATTCCCTAGAATCGTAGTGGATCTTGGCACTTCTTTATCTTTTCAATTTTGTCAAAATGCTATCATTAAGCATGAGTAGACTACAATTTTAGTGGTTGTCCAACACTTCCCCAAACCTTGTTCATAGCGAAAATTTTAGTGCACCAAATTACCGTTCAATGAGAGTACCATTATTTAATGCTTTCTTTTGCTGAAGACTTTTTTGGGTGGTTGGTAATAAATCTTCTACAGAGAAAGTATACTTATCTGATGGTTGGCTTGTTGAATACAATTGTGTCTTTATGGTGGTTAGATATTTTTATATCCTGATGTCCATCTACTTTATCTTATTCAAATTTTAATAAAGCAATTTCAACCAAGTAGAGGAGTGGCAACATACCTTTAGCCACGGTTTTATGCGTGGCTAAAACACGTGTTTTTGGTAGTGTATAATGCCGAATAGATTTAGAATTGCGTCGGAAAATTCCAGATTAGGAATAAACTGTTTCTAGCAAAGGCGACGTTAGGGGTATGCAAAAATTGAACCGACTGATAAATCGAACTGATAAAAATATTATTGGGTTATTGATATTGGGTTATCGGGTTAACGCCTTTTTATTGATTTTATAAAAAAATTTATTAGGTAAACGGTTCGATTTTGGTTTTAGCTTATTGGGTTATTGGTTAAACCAATAGCCCAATAATGATACACTGAGTTATTGTTTTATCCTTATTTATGTTATATATATAAATCTCTCTCTCTATATATATATATATGAGAGATCAGAGATATGTGTTTGCATATATATATTATATGCACTACTTATTCACAATTCAGTGATTCACAAACTATTAACCTATTCAGGGTAACAAAGGCATGATATAAAACTCGACTATTATCGTATTGAAAAGCTTAAAGCATTCATTGCTTCCAATAATTAGGATTTAATTTTTTTTCTAACTAACATTCAGTTTAAGTTTGAGGATTCTTGTAAACGAAAATGCATTGCTTAGGATTTTGGCGGTAACTAAGACTTCGTTTTTTTATGTTAGTTGTTACTATTTCTATTTTATAAGTATTTTCTTATTGGTTAAATCGAAAATTGAACCGTTAAGGATCAAAAATCGATAAACCAAAGCCGATAAGAAAATATCTTATTGGTTGGTTATTTGGTTTTACATATTTAAAAATAAAAAATCGATAAACCGAACCAATAACACATAAAATCGAACCAAACCGACTGATGCACACCCCGAGGCGACGCCAATTCATATCTAGCATAACTCCAACCCAAGACTTCTGATTAAGAATAAACAATACGTACCGAAAAATAAGAAGAAAATTAAACGTTATACAAACATTTTTTTTTTAATCACAATATGATATATTGCACGACAAAACATTATATGACCATGACCAACCATCCATAGGAACTATTGAATGGCTATATATATATTCATATTTCATACAAGCAAAAGTTCTAAAGTAGCAAGATTATTTTGATCTTGCCATTTAACCTACAACAAAGTGTCTGTTTGAGATTACTTATTTTCCAAAGAAAAATATTTATTTTGAGAAAAAAATATTTTTCAAAAAAAAGAAAGGCATTTGGTAAACTTATAAAAGTGAAAGAAGAAGAAAATTTTTGCTTTTCAAAAAAAGCAGAAACAGAAAATTACTTTTTTCATGACAAAAATACCCCTATCACTCTCTTTCTCACATTTGATTAATTTTAATATCTTATAAGTATGATTAAATTTTGATTTTAATATTTTATACTTCATATTTACATCATAATTCTTTATTTTATTTATCATTTACATATTATTATTTTATTTTTACTCATTTTCTTTAAATAATTTTTAAAAAATCATTGATGATGATTGGAAGAATATATAACTTTTTATTTTTTATTATTAATAATAACAAATGACATATGAATCACGTTACAAGAATAAATGATATTTTGACAACACTTGTAAATTTTTTCTAGAATACTTAATTTTAAATAAATAACCATGTAGTTACATATATGAAGAAGGAGATGAGCCTTCTGGTATACCTTCAGAAATATAAGGCAGATCTTCTATTAGTATGGAGATATTGCATGATAAAATTAGGGATGAAATTATTGAGAATTTTGTGATGTATGAAGGACTAATTATTTTAGTCGTTAATTTTTTTCATAAATAATGATTTAATTTATGAAATAAATTTTATATTTATTTTTGTTTGATATTTTAAAGTGATATTTAAATTATTTAAGCAATATATCATTATTAATATTTTTAATGTATTTATGTATATAAATATTAATTGAAAATTTTAGAGTAGATGCCTTTTAATTAAACAAAAATAAAATTTTAATAAAAATATTATAATAGATATTTAAAATAAATTTTCTCCATAAATTGATTTTAGTAGTAAAAGTCTATTGATACATGTCTTTTTTTGTTCATTTGTCTCAAAAAAAGCACTTCTTGTAAAAGATTATCCAAACATAATCTAATTATTAAAGGTACTTTTCAAATGAATTTACCAAACACAAATTGCTTTTTTCAAAAACATTTTTCTGAAAAACTATTTTATAAAGATATCTTAAATAACTAGCTTTGTAAGGGCAAAATTCAGAAATAACATACTTAAGAGCCTAATTATTGTTTTTATAGCAACAGTTTCATAATTACATTTTATAGCAACAGTTTCATAATTACATTTTATAGCAACTTATATTTTGTATTTTTTTAAAATGTTACTGTAAAAATACATATACAATAAAGTTACAACCCTTAATTAACTGAAATTAGTTAACCTATATATGGTATAATTACCAATCCAATAAATTTATAGATTCCTTTTCTATTTAAAACTCACAAAAAACGTAACTTCCATTATATTTCTCTTCACGTTTGAAATTCAAATTTCAGTTTTTCCCCATTACCAATTCCATCCGAAAACTCGTTAATCAGCTGCACATTTTCTTAGCAATTTGTTTTAATCCAACCCTGTTTTGGAAATTTAACCATTGTTGTTGCTGAATTAAATTGGACTGATTCTTCTTCGGAAATCAACAACAATTGCAAAATGATGCAGTAATTTGTTTGAACCAAATTCAATTGTTGATTCTTCTGATCAATTTGTTTGAATTCAACTGTCAGTTGAAAATTCAACCATTACTACTGTTTAAGGTACAGAATCATTATTGTTGTTCTGTTTGATTTTCTTTTCAACCATTACTGATGTGTCTATCGAGTTTCTGTTGTCGTCGTTACTTTGTATGTGAAAAAATTGTAAAAGAAATTCAAGTTAGAAGCATTTCAGCAGTAAAATTGAACATATAGAAACAAAAAATTAGGAATTCAACTTGGTGTTGCAAATTTCAGCTTAAAACTTGTGTGACATGTAAAAAAGTCAGTATTCGACTATTGTTTTGAGGATCGTTTGTTGTTATTTTGATTGTTTTAACAATTCTTCAAATTCTGAAGCTTTGTTGTTTAATCGTTTATGATCGAATTCAGCTGTTGAATTTGATAATATTCTATGAACACATATGAAAGTATAAATTATCTGCTCCAGATAGGGGTGTGCATCAGTCGGTTCGGTTTGGTTTTACGTGTTATTGGTTCGGTTTATCAATTTTCGATTTTTAAACATGTAAAACCAATAACCAACCAACAAGATATTTTTTTATCAATTTCGGTGTATCGGTTTTTGTTCCTTACCGGTTCAGTTTTCGGTTTAACCAATAAGAAAATACTTATAAAATAGAAATAGTAACAACTAACATAAAAAAAATGAAATCTTAATTACCTCCAAAACCTACACAGTGCATTTTAGTTTACAAAATCTTCAAACTTAGTTGAATGTTAGTTAGGGAAAAAATAGAATCCTAATTGTTGGAAGCTATAAATGCTTCAAACTTTTTATTACGATAATAACCGAACTTTATATTGTACCTTTGTTGCCCTGAATAGGTTAATACTTTGTGAATCATTGAATTTTGAATTAGTAGTGCATATAATCTATATACAGAGAGAGATATATTTAAATATATAACATAAATAGGGATAAAACAATAACTTACTGTATCCTTATTGGGTTATCGGTTTAACCGATAACCTAACAAGCTAAAACCCATACCGAACCGTTTACCCAATAAAATTTTTTATAAAACTAACAAAAATGGTTAACCCAATAACCCAATACCAATAACCCAATAATATTTTTATCGGTCGGTTCGGTTTTTGCACAGCCCTAACTCCAGATGTATTTTTGATCTATTTAATGGTCACATTGCATATGTATTTTTTGATATGGTTAATGTTAATACTGCATATGTATTTTTGTGTTGTTGTCGGAATTTTAGACTATAACTATATATTTGAAAATACATTTTGTACCTGTTTTACTTTCGTTTGATTCAATAATTTTTGTATTTGGTTAAAAACTTTTTCTGTGTTTGTAATTTAGTTTATAGAAATATTGTTTAAATGTATTTTTTACAGGTTGATGTTGGCTGAGTAACTTTGTTTGCACTTAAAGTTGTAAATTGTGTGTTAAAACAAGCAACATCTGACAAATATATATATATTTATTTATTTTTTGGTTAAATCAATTGGAGAAGGAAGCATACCAGTCCTTGTGAAGCACTCTGGTCGATGGACATATGAAAACAACAATGAAGAATATGTCACTGATGCTATACTGTTGAGCACATCAGCAACATTCGTTGAGCTGCACGATGTTTTGGCATCTCAGTTAAGTGTGGATTTAACCAGCAAACGTATTCTTGTGGAATATGATAGATGTTTTGCGGAGAAATTTTTGACTTTTGAGAGTCTCCACTCAAATTTGAAAAGGAATTAAGAAACCTTTATAAAAGTTACTTTAAACGATTCAAAACAGGAAAATCGTTTTAAGTTAGAGATTCTAGATAAGCGGTTCCTATTAACGTTTTAGGAAGGCGTTAGGCACCTAAAACGTCTGCAAACTTGCGGTTATCCGAACTGTTTGAAAACGTTCTTGACTAACTTTGAACAATATTGATTTGTTTGAAAAAGTGATTGATTAAGCAACTTTGAGAGTTTTTTTTTGCAAAAGTCAGTTTCAGCGACTTAGCTAGGATTTTAATTAGGTTCGAAGAAAACAACAAACAAACATAAAAGGAAACATAAAGAGGGATGAAAGGAAGGGAGAAATCTAGACCCCTTTTGGGTCTAAATCCGAGAGCCCATTTGGGTGTTTGGCCTACCTGTACCTGTCCTAAACTAGTATTTTTGGGCTTTCAACCCATGATCGATTTCGCCAGTATTACTTTACAACTTCGGCTTCGAGGCCCAAATGAATGAATAGAAATAAATAAATAAATAAAGACAACAATAATAAATGACTAAATAATCAAATGTGGGTTTTTAAACCGCCTTTCCTCTTCAAACTCCTCGTATTTGTACTATAGGATCGACTTTAAACTTTCTTTGAGGCTTGACTCGAAAGCTGGGCCTCATTGGCCCATGATGGATATGCAAAAAGGGAAGAGTCCATTTGGACTCCCAAAATTGATCCACATACAAAGGAAGAAATAGAGAAAATTAGCACATAGAGAAGTAAAGAAATTAACATATATTTAAGGATTGATTAAAAAAAAAAAAAAGAACGCCCTCACGCATAAAGAACATAAGATTGAATAATGTAGGAGTAAAAATGCGAATGATTTGACTCGACAAGAAACTCGACATAGGCAAGATCTTATTAGGCTAACATGTAATTTACGAGGACTAAGAAATCATACCACCAACAAAAAAATGGGGGAGGAAAGAGGGGAACACAGATCACCAAGCATGTAAATATTCCTACTTTACTTTAGCACAATAGAACTAATACTTACATATAGACCAAAACACATCTTGGCTTATTTCATATTTGTTATCATTTTAGCTTTTCGCATTCATTAAAGGAATATTAATTTCACATATAACGAGATGACGGGAGTTAATAGTGTCAATTTTATCATCAGGTATTGAAAAAAACGAGATATAATTTTCTATAGAGGCATTTACAATTCTGTAAAGAAAAAGAAAAGAACACCTGATTGACAAACAAGTGATTTGGTTTACATATAAATTTAGTACTATAAAACGTTTTCATCTTGGCACTAATTGTCAAGTATTAATAAGCAGACATATAATGAACTTTAAGAGATCACACAAGCCAAAAACTTAGAACCCAGCATATGCAAAATTGTCTCTCGATTAAATAAGTAAAGAGATAAAAGGAAGAATCTTTAGCCGATCAAACATTTTGTCTCTTCTAGTGAGTTAATTACACCCACCTTGAACACACTAACAGAATGTAACCATGAAATTAAGTGTAGCGAGATATCAATTACCCGAGACAAAATTAAAGCATGCGACTTGACCACGAAAATAACTATAATGACCCGCCATTAGCCCGAAACTATTTAACAGACTTAAAGCAAGGAACTTTGTTACTAAATCAACTTAATCCAAATATCATTAATCTGAAAACTGTCAAAAACAAAATTAAAAGCATGAAACCTTATTACAGAACCAACTTATTCAAGACATCATTAATCCGGAATTGGTAAACAAATTCAAAGCATGAATCTTTGTCACTAAAACCAGCTAACTATCTCAAACAGTAAGCATTCCATTGCAAATTCATCAACAACATCAATACTAGACAACAAGTTTCAAACTGAGCCAAAAATCAGCAGAAATTGCACATAGGCAGCCATGACAAAGGTTATCCTAACGTAACAGTGCAACCAAATACATCTTTACTTAAAAAACCCATGGCCTTTGAGTCCTCCACAGCAAGCAATTTCCCACAAGAAAAATTACGACTATGACTACATCAACTATGAAGAGAAAAAGCGGTCAAATTAAGGGAAAAATAGAGTGTATTTACCTCTTTAAGGGCAGCAAACGGAACGACGAGCTATCGGCAGAACTGTCACCACCGAGAGTTGATGTTATCGTCTCGGGAACTTCCAAAATAAACTAAAAATAAACTATTTTGTTTTCACAGAAAAAATAAACTATTTTGTTTTCAGAACTTTCTTCCAGAAAAAAGAACGAAAGAAAAATTTTTCACAAAAAATAAACTATTTTGTTTTCAGAACTTTCTTCCTCTCTTCTTTTCTCCTGACCAAACTTTTTCCCGACCCCAGAATTTCTCTCCTTTCTTATTTTTTAGACCTCGCTAGCTTAGTAAAGATCCCCCCCTTTTTCTTTACCAGTAGGATGCTTATATAGAAGATAAATGAGGGGTACTTTTGGAAGTTTTCGAAATGGGAATTCGAAATTCAAAAATGAGGACCACATTTTTCTAACCGTTTGTATCAATTTCGTCGTTTCTTCAAGAATTTCCGAATTGGTTTCAGACAATAGGGGTGATAAAAAGGGAAATTTCCTCAAAACCAATGAAATTGACGCACCTTTGTACGAACTTGTACTATTATTCTTCAAGAAAATGGATTTTGAATGATTTGCTGGCCGCCTGTACAATTTCTAAAAAATCCGAGACCCTTTCGGTATGAGTCCACGTGGGAGGCACAAGTGCCCAGTGGGAAACGGGTTGAGTGACGGGTTGATGCTGGTTTGCGATTGGTTCTAGTTTTGTTTTTTTCTTTGTTGGTTTGAAGAGAAAGGAAATAAGGGATAAAGGGCATTGGGCTGGACCGGGTCACAGATTGTTGGTGGGCTAGGGCGGTGATGGGTTGGTGATAAATGGTGTTAAATTGTTGTGTTGGGCCAATTCTTTGTGGCCCAGTTTAAAATTGGAAAGGATAGAAATTTGTCCATTTAAAGAATGGCCAATTTAGATTAAAACTTTAGTCAATTTATTCAAATGCTAACCTAATTAAATATCAATTGGTCAATTGCATTGCAATCGTAGTCAATTTGATTTTAATTATGGTCATTTTAAATAAATCTACTAAATTGGATCAAAGCTCGGAGTAGATTAACTACCGACTTAATCCCGAGTTTCTTGATTCCATAAAATTGAATAAATACTTCTCCAAATAAATTATTTTTTGAAACAAATTATATTTGAATCAAGATTTTACCCATTTAAATTAATTTTCAAGATAAGCTTTGATTAAAATCCGATATTCCATAGAATAAATATTTAAGTAATCAGATTGTATAGTATCGCATAATTGAACACGATGATATATAATCGCTACTTAAAGTGACAAAATCACGTACAAATATACTTTTCAAAACTCTTATTTGGTTGAAATAAATATTTCAATTTTATAAAAAACCGAAGAAATTCAGGATTAAATTTAGTCGTGGAGGGAAAAAATTAGGTGTCAACAACTGCACCCCCCCTTTGGGTAGGATGGATGCAAGTAATCCTGGGCCAAGGGAGGTTGACATTCCTAATATTTGTCCAATCACAAATCGCATCTAAGAGAGTTCGGTTTTCTGCACGAGTATCATGGAGTTATGACCGAACCTCGGTATCAGGTTTCCTACATATCTCAGGTTGTATGAGAATTCAGGCCACTTGTAGTTCATAAAGCTTGATTTAAAGCACGATTTTTTAGAAAATTCACCTACTATCACGGTTTTAGAGTTTTTGATAGAACCAAAATTCTGAGGAATAGAGAGATTTGGGAGGAGGTTGGAATGCAATCGAGTTTTATACATAGATCCTAGCCTACATATCCCCAAGATTTCAGGGAATCAGACTGCTTGTAGTTCAACTCGATCGGTAGAAAAGATAGTCTTTTATTTTAGACGATCTTTGGCTCAGGATGAGTAACTAGTTGATCGAGTTTCGAAAAAGAAGATTGTAACCTCTTAACCATGAATGTGGGATCCTTCACATCCATAGAAAATAACTTACCCGGACATAATTTCCAAAACTCTAAGTGTGTTGCCACCCGAATTTGAAAGAAAGAGAAGGTTACCCTCGGCTTGAGTTTAGAAATATCCCGAAGGTATAGCTGAAACCAGAATATCCTGAAATACCCACATGCCTTCTAACAGGGGTGTGGTTGGATGGTGGTGGTGATTATACTTTAGCTTGCATCCAAAGAGTTTGACGTCCCTCTTTAGACTATGCCCCGTTTTGCTGCTAAGAAAGAGTTCCACGTTGTACTGCATCCTTTTTGGAGTCGTCCACACCTGTGGTTTTGATTTGAGATTTTCATTCTCTTGGATGCTCTCGACAATGCCTCAAGAAAAAAGTGTTAGTGCTAAACATAATTCACGAAAGAGGTATATAGTCTTTTACCATATCTTTACGTGAGTTGTGGCCTATAAAGTGGAGTCATCTCTTCCTGTACCTATTTGGAATAAAATAACTGGTACTAACAAACACAACAACCCTCTTGGTTATTGTATAATTATGATATTTGTTGGTTTAATATGTCTTCAAAGTGGGGTGGCCCTTTTGGACACCGGTGATACTTTATGCAGAATGGTCTCTACAACCATGTAATCTTGTGCTGGTGTGGCAACCCTTTTGGGTACCTATATCACTTGTTGTATATGGAATGATAACCTCTCTGGTTATAGCTGCTGATGATTGATTTATAAATTTCCTTTAAATTGTCAATCTTTGGGATAATCTTGCGCATTATTTGATGTTAGATACAAGGCAACTTACAAGTATCCTTTGAATTTCTAGCTTTTAGGTAATCCTGCACATTATCCGACTTTGGATAAGAGATGGCTTACAGATATCCCTCCAATCGCTAGCTTTCAGGTGTTCCTGCACATCATCCGACCTTGGATACAATATGACTTATAGATAATCCCTCAAATTGTTAGTCTTTGGATAATCCTGCACAAAATCGATCTTGGATAGGACGCGGCTTATAGAGAACCCTTGGACGTATCAATTTGATAATCTTGCATATTCTCCGATAAGGATTTAGTTGCGACTTATGGACAACCTTTGAGCTATCGATTTTTGGGAGATCTTGTACACTATTCTTTTAGGATGTCGTTGTGGCTTACGGATGACCTACAGGCTATCAAATCATAGGTGATCTTGCACACTATCTTATTTCAAATAATATGACTTATAGATGACCCTCAAATTGTCAATTTCTAGGATATCTTATATACCATTCATCCTTAGATAGCGACTTAAAGGCGTCTCTTCAAATCGTGTGCTCTTGATGCATTCAGATGTGGATTCATAAATGATGAGATATTCTCTATGCCATCATTTCTGTCTAACGCGTCAATCAATATTGAATGATGATGATATCCTCAATGCCATCGTTGTGTCTTATGTGTCAATAGATATATTAAATGCTGATGATATCCTTGATGCCAGCGTTGAGTCAAGCGCGTCCACAGATATTTAATAATAATGATATCCTCGACGCCAACATTGGGTTTTGCATGTCAACAGATATATTGAACACTGATGATATCCTCGAAACCAACATTGTGTCTAGTGTATCAATAGATATTAAATGATGATGATATCCTCGACGCCAGCGTTGTGTCTAGCGCGTCAACAGCTATTGAATAGCCTTCTTGGGAAATGGTATAAGATGGCCCTCTAGGCTATAATACGTAATGGCCTTTTCGGCAATGATATGCAATGGCCCTCTCGGCAATGATATACAATGGCCCTCTTGGAAATGATATCCAATGGCTTTTTTGGCAATGATATGCAATGTCCCTCTTGGAAATGATATGAAATAACCCTCTTGGCAATGACATGTAATGGCCCATTTGGCACTGATATGCAATGGCCCTCTTGGCAATGATATGCAATGATATAAAATGGCCCTCATGGCAATGATATGCAATGGCCCTCTTGGTAATGATATGCAATGGCCCTCTAGGCAATGCTATAAATGGCCCTCTTGGCAATGATATGAATGACCTTCTTGGCATTGATATGTAATGTCCCTCTAATGGCCCTCTCAGCAATGATATATAATGGCCCTTTCGGCAATGATATGCAATGGCCCTCTCAGCAATGATATATAATGGTCCTTCCGGTAGTTTAAAAAATAGTTTCACCTGAATTCATTTGTCAGCGTCTTGGTTTCTACATTTACCTGTACTCAAGGTAGACGATTAGCAGACACAAAGTCACTTTTGCTAGCGACTATTTTTTTTAGAAAAATTCTAAGTACAATCTTTGTAAAGAAGATAAGACATTTTTGTTTGTCCTCTATGATATCAAGAAATGAGATGGACAATTCAAAAAGTCCTCAATAAATGGGTGTTGAGCCCATTTTTGGGCTACCAAAAGTACCATTATCAAGCATTATATTCTCTGTCATTGCTCCCGACTTGCTTGGGGATTTTTTGAAAGAAACACTCATTTTTGTGTATCGATCCCTGCATCCACAAGAAGTGTTTAGTTTGAATGAAACTACTCCGTGTTGATCTCTTTCGATCCTTGATTTTCCCCTTGCCGTCTTTCAGGTACTTCGTTATGTTGGGTCTTCCACCTATGACTCTCCATCCCAATTGATGTCTAGGAAAGTACTAAATAAAAGATTTGTATGGATTCTTAAAAGTAGTCTTAATTTTTAGAAGATAGTTTTGAAAGCATATATAAAACTTTAGAAGATCTCTGTAAGGTCATGTCATGTAATAGATCAACGAATATCTGCCTCTTTCTTTTGACTGTATCTGACGGAGGATTTCCAAAACTCATCATCATTGTTGGAGTGTTCTTCAATTAGCTCTGTCATAGCCAAAAATTTAGTATACCTAGACTTTGTCACAATTGGTGGCTTCAAAAGCTTGGCTTTAACATCTAGTGCCGGAGAATTTGAAATATATTCCAGTATTTGGTGAAAAATTTGAGGCCTCCCTCAAAATTTCTTCCCCAGTTTAGAGTAGTCTGAGCTGATATTATCTCGAGTGGATCTGAAGTCTTTGCTGATCTTCATTCTCTTTATTGGATGTTGATCTTCTCTTGTGAATTTTTGAGATTCCTTCTCAAAAATTCTGCCCCAGTTTCCATTTTATGGGATTATATGATCGAGCCGTTGGGGCGCCTACGTGTCCCATTGAAGTAGGAATCAAGTCAAACGTAGTTCAAGACTACGCTAGGGATATAGATAGAAAAAAGCTAATGGGTTGATCGAAGCCGACATAGGCCGCCTACGTATCCCTTTCTTGGGAATTCAGGTCAAACATAGTTCGTAGATAAAAGGAAAGGATAAATTTTCCTAAGGGGTTGACCGAAGCAAACATAGGTCGCCTACGTATACCTTTCTTGGGAATTTAGGTCAAATGTAGTTCGTACATAGAGAGAAAGGATTCTACGCAATTACACATCATAAAATAGATACTATTATAAAGGCGATTACAAATAAGCCAAGAAACAAAAACTATAACATCTTTCAATCATGATATATCTTTACCACATCAGAATTGATTGGTTTGGTCCACTCTTGACCATCCATCTCAGGTAGGATTAGGGCTCCTCCAGGTTGGGCTTCTTTTGATTTTCACATTCCTCTATATCTAATACTAATTGCTCCTCATCATCTTTTCTGTTCATCATTATTTCCTTCACCTTGTTCGTCTAACCCTTGACATGTAATGAAATTGGAAGGTATTTAAATTATTGCTACCAAAATAAACCATGCTAGATAATCATATTTAAAAAATAACTTCTTAAATAAAGGGAGGCCTTTTGAAAAATAAATAAAAACTATGGCTTATGACCCACACAAATGTGGGCCCATGCCTTTTTTCAAGTTGTAAAACATAAAACAAAAATTTAAAACATAAAAGGGTGGATGATGGGGCCTCCTCCGGATCATGACTGATTTTGAAAACTATTAGTAATTGCCCTTCCATCTACCACGACGGGCGACGAATTAGGAGCGGAGTGGAAGTCCAATTATGTAAAGCCTCTCCTGGTGTAACCTTATTTACCCTACTATGTTTTGAAAAATCTTCTGTTACAGCAATGCATCCCTCGAACAAATTTCCTATCCCATCCCCAAGACTATCATCATTTGACATCTTATGTATGGGAAATGATTGGTGCAGGTGTGGCGATGGTTTAGACGAACTCTCCTTTGAATTATCTTCGATCTCATCTTCTTTTCTTGGTTGGTACTCTATTCCATGCTTAAATGCTTTTTCTGGGACCATAACAGGCTCACTAATTCCTTCCAAATCCTTACTTAAGGAGGCCACAACTTTCTCTATCTTCTCTATCTCTTCTGTTCTTTTGAGTCCTTCTGAATTTACTATAGTGATGGCTTTGCTAGATGCCCACTCACCCTCCATTTCAATCATGTTATCTGTAGGTCCCCCATGGTTAGGCAATGGATTATCGTTAACATTTGGTGTAGGTGACTGAAGAGTGATGACCTTCTAATTGATCAAATCTTAGATCTTACGTTTCAAGTTAATACAATCCTCAATACTGTGCACCACTGCTCCTGAATAGTAGGCATAATTTTGATTGGGATGATAAAACCGTGAGTTGGGATTGATAGGCTTTGGCTGGATCGGTTGCAAATAACCAGCTTTCATCAATCTTCCAAAGAGTTGGGTTTGACTTTCAGCTAGGAGTGTGAAGTTTCGGTGAGGTTTCTTTTCAAAGTTCAGACGTGGAGGGTTATATTGGTTCTGATTTACAGGAGGAGGTACTTGATGATAATTTGGAGACATTTGGATGTTTATTTGGTTATTTGGAGAAGTAGCTTGAGTATGAGGCTGATAATTTGGCTGTGGAACTTGGCACTGGGATAAAATATTTGGAATTGGAGCTTGACATTGGGGTTGAGCATAGAATATAGGCTGAAAGCTTGTGATGATGATGAGAAAAGAATATTCCTAGGATTGAATTTCCTCTTTAACTTATCAACAAAATTAGTAGAGACTACAGTCACATCCTCTCTTTTCTTCTTTGGGAATGTAGAAGATTCAGATGATGTTGGGGTTTTGCAAATTTTTCCTGTTCGGATGCCTTCCTCTAACGACTCCCCAATCTTTACTAAATTTGCAAAAGTTGCTCGGACCGCGGATACCATCCTGGTATAAAATTCTACTTCCTATGCGCGAGAGAAAATCGATACCAATTCTTCCTCAGACATGGGATGTTGTACTTTAGCAGCCCCTTTTCTCCAACGAAAGGTGTAGTCTCAAAAACACTCATTATTCTTTTGTCTGATCCGATCTAGTAAGTATCGGTCAGGGACTATCCCAATGTTAAATGTGAACCTGTCAAGGAAACCTTTGGCCAATGCTTTCCAACCAGTCCATCTTTTCAGCTCCTGAGACATGAACCACTATAAGGCTTCACCACCTAAACTTCAGCTGAACAGACCCATCAATAACGCCTCATTTTTCCCTACCCCCACCATTTGATCACAATACCTTCTCAGATGGGCCATTGGATTTCTTGTGCCATAGAATGCTTCAAATTTAGGGACCTTAAACCCTTCTGGTAGATCTATTCCAGGGTGAACACATAAATCATCATACCCTAAACTGTCATGGTCCCTCACTCCATGAGATTCTTTGTTCCTCATGATTTTTTCATTCATAGCTAGCAACTTCAGTTTATGCTCGATCCTCTACTCTTTCTCCTTCTCCTCATAATGGTTTATCTCGAGATTAGGAAGAGGATTATAGATATCAGGGGATATGATAGCATGAGGAGGATTTGGAAGGGAGGTTTGATTTCGCGGATGAAAAGAAGTTGGTTGGTATGTCGGGAGGACGTTTTGGAAATTGGAAAGGTTCTGTTGAATTTGCGAGTGGTTTGGTGGATTCGGGGATGGATTTTGTGGATTTGGGAGTGAATCTTGTGGGTTTGGGCACAAATCTTGTTGATTTGCAAACGGGTTCTGGGGATTTAGGAATGGATTCAGAGATGGGTTTTGTGGGGTTAGAGATGGATTTTGTGGTTGGTAAGCATCTGGGTTATTTTTATGATTGGTATTTCGGACAAGTGAAGGGGAAGAGACGGATGATATGTTATTTGGCTGATCCCAGAGAATAGGCGTAATGAGGGAAGGGATTTGGAGTGGAGTCCCGTATTCTCCTGGAGCGGGAGCATTAATAGTGATGGCCAGGTGAGCCAAATCTCGAGTACGATTTATTTCCTCCTGAAGCATTTCTAATTTTCTGTTGAGTTCCGCAATCATCTTACTCTGTTCCATTATTACGTTGTCCCTGATGGTCAATGTGTTTTCTTCATCATTTCCAGTCATTATTGAATGATGGTCAGAGGATGGGATTTTATACCCTTTTGACCGGGTGAAGTAGGGATATTCTGCTAGCTTATATCAACACGGAGTAGTTTCTATTATCTGTAAAGTAAAACAACTCAAAGTCAGATGTGTTACTTTCCGTATGTGATAAGTAATGCAAAATATTTGAGAAGAAATAACCATGTAGATTTGTTTGAGTCATAGCCAAATTCATCCATAGGAGCATAGCGGATAAACTTGCCTTTGATCCAAACAAACACACATAAGCACATAAGACAATTATACTACACAAAACATTATAATAATGCGTATCCTAACTGGGGTGACCATTTTTGAGCCAAGGGTTCAAGCCTAACGATTTTGAAGAAGATATATGCTTCCTTAAAGTCAATCCATTATCCCCAAACTTATATAGACACATAAAGGGCATAAGTGCCTACAAACGATAACAAAAGAGGGATACAATCTTTAGGGGAAAAGGGAAATAACATGAAAGAAGATAAGCTCCCATGCAGGGGATAGAAAATACTAATTCCTGAGTGCTTCTTCTATCAGCCTTCGCCTTCTTATATTGGTGACGTCTGTAAACTGTGCCTTAGATGCAACCTCCCAAATAGATCAATTTTAGTTCTTTCGTCAATCAGTGTACGATTGAGGCATTCTTATACAATAGTGAGTAAAACAAGTCTACTCCCGACCCCCAAAGGATAATGGATTGAATTAGAAATGCATACATTTTATTAAACACATAAATATAGTTTGTCTATAATTGACTCGGGGTCAATCGATGCAGGGCAGGTTTTCTAATGGGCCCAATACCCCGCTTGGGTATTGGGTCGTCCTAGGCTCATGCCTAAAAAAGGGTTGTGGTTTCGTTCTATCCTCAATGTCTAGAGTGGGTTTGAACACTGGTTCTCAAGTGGACAACTCGAGTTTGAAGATACGAACATCCATCAGACGACTGACGTGCTAATAAGCCGTTCGTATTTTCAACACATTTTTGGAAGTGAACGACAAGGGCCGGGACATCCACGAAACCCCAAAACACTAAAATAATGCAGGAATATGCCATGAGGTGAGATAATTAAACTTTACAGAATCAAAACACAGAAACACATAAACAGTTAATCAAAAGACAAAAATCAAACATTTGATTAGAACCTAGTCAAAGATCCCCAGCAGAGTCGCCATTTCTGTTTTGCGGAGAAATTTTTTACTTTTGAGAGTCGCCACTCAATTTTGAAAAGGAATTAAGAAACCTTTATAAAAGTTACTTTAAACGATTCAAAATAGGAAAATCGTTTTAAGTTAGAGATTCTAGATAAGCGGTTCCTATTAACGTTTTAGGAAGGCGTTAGGCACCTAAAACGTCCACGAACTTGCGATTATCCAAATTGTTTGAAAACGTTCTTGACTAACTTTGAAAAATATTGATTTGTTTGAAAAGTGATTGATTAAGGAATCTTTGAGAGTTTTTTGCAAAAATCAGTTTCAGCGACTTAGCTAGGAGTTTAATTAGGTTAGAAGAAAACAACAAACAAACATAAAAGGAAACATAAAGAAAAAGGGATGAAAGGAAGGGAGAGATATAGACCCCTTTTGGGTCCAAATCCGAGAGCCCATTTGGGCGTTTGGTCCACCTGTACCTGTCCTAAACTAGTCTTTTTGGGCTTTCAACCCACGATCGATTTCACATGTATTACTTTACAACTTAGGCTTCGAGGCCCAAATGAATGAATAGAAATAAATAACCAAATAAATAAAGACAACAACAATAAATGACTAACTAAATAAATGAGATGGAAACCGAGACTTTTAAGTCTCTTGGTCGCTTCAAATGTGGGTTTTTAACCCGCCTTTCCTCGTCAAACTCCTCGTATTTGTACTATAGGATCGACTTTAAACTTTCTTTGAGGCTTGACTCGAAAGCTGGGCCTCATTGGCCCATGATGGATATGCAAAAAGGGAAGAGTCCATTTGGACTCCCAAAATTGATCCACATGCAAAGGAAGTTATAGAGAAAACTAGCACATATATTCGAAATGCAAAGAGAGAAGTAAAGAAATTAACATATATTTAAGGATTGATTAGAAAAAAGAAAAAAGAACACCCTCACGCATAAAGAACATAAGATTGAATAATGTAGGAGTAAAAATGCGAATGATTTGACTCGACAAGAAACTCGACATAGGCAAGATCTTATTAGGCTAGCATGTAATTTCCGAGGACTAAGAAATCATACCACCACCAAAAAAATGGGGTGGAAATAGGAGAACACAGATCACCAAGCATGTAAATATTCCTACTTTACTTTAGCACAATAGAACTAATACTTACATATAGACCAAAACACATCTTGGCTTATTTCATATTTGTTATCGTTTTAGCTTTTCGCATTCATTAAAGGAATATTAATTTCACATATAATGAGAAGACGGGAGTTAATAGTGTCAACTTTATCATCAGACATTAAAAAAAATGTGATATAATTTGCTATAGAGGCATCTACAATTCTGTAAAGAAAAAGAAAAGAACACCTGGTTGACAAACAAATGATTTGGTTTACATATAAATTTAGTACTATAAAATGTTTTCGTCTTGGCGCTAATTGTCAAGTATTAATAAGCAGACAGATAATTAAGGACTTCATGATGGGGTAGCTATAGTAGTAGTAGTACAAATATCTCACACAAAAGTTCCAGCTACGTTAACAAAACGAATGAACTTTAAAAGATCACACAAGCCAGAAACTTGGAACCATGCATATACCAAGTTAAGCTCTAATCCAACATATGCAAATTTGTCTCTCGATATGTAAATAAGTAAAGCGATAAGAGAAAGAAGCTTTAGCCAATTAAACATCTTATCTCTTCTCGTGAGTTAATTACATCCACCTTGAACACACTAACAGAATGTAACCATGAAATTAAGTGTAGCGAGATATCAATAACCCGAGACAAAATTAAAGCGTGCGACTTGACCACGAAAATAACTATAATGACCCGCCATTAGCCCGAAACTATTTAACAGACTTATAGCAAGGAACTTTGTTACTAAATCAACTTAATCCAAATATCATTAATTTGAAAACTGTCAAAAACAAAATTGAAAGAACGAAACTTTACTATAGAACCAGCAAATTCAAGACATCATTAATCCGGAATTGGTAAACAAATTCAAAGCATTAATCTTTGTCACTAAAACCAGCTATCCATATCAAACAGTAAGCATTTCATTGCAAATTCATCAACAACATCAAGGCTAGACAAGAAGTTTCAAACTGAGCCGAAATCAGCAGAAATTGCACATAGGCAGCCATGACAAAGGTTATCCTAACGAAACAGTGCAACCAAATACTTCTTTACTAAAACAAACCCATGGACTTTGAGGCCTCCACTGCAAGCAATTTCCAGGAAGAAAATTTACGACTACGACTACATCAACTACGAAGAGGAAAAATGATCAAATTAAGGGGAAAACAGAGTGTATTTATTTACCTCTTTAAGGGCAGCAAACGGGATGACGAGCTATTGGCAGAACTGTCACCACCGGGAGTTGATGTTATCATCTCGGGAACTTCCGATTGATCGACCAACTTCCCAGAAAGAAGAACAAAAGAGAAAATTTTCATAAAAAATAAACTATTTTGTTTTCAAAACTTTCTTCCTCTCTTCTTTTCTCCTAACCAAACTTTTTCCCGACCCCAGAATTTCTCTCCTTTCATATTTTTCGGACCTCGCTAGCTTAGTAAAAATCCCCCCCCCCCCCCTTTTTCTCCCACCAGTAGGATGCTTATATATAAGACAAATGAGGGATACTTTTGGGGGTTTTCAAAATGGGAATTCGAAATTCAAAAATGAGGACCACATTTTTCTAACCATTTGTATCAATTTTGTCGTTTCTTCAAGAATTTCCAAATTGGTTTCAACCAATAGGGGTGAGAAAAAGAGAAATTCCCTCAAAACCAATGAAATTGACGCACCTTTGTACGAATTTGTACTGTTATTCTTCAAGAAAATGGATTTTGAATGATTTGATGGCCACTTGTACAATTTCTAGAAGATCCGAGACCCTTCTGGTATGAGTCCATATGGGAGGCACGAGTGCCCAGAGGGAAACGAGTTGAGTTCGGGTTGAGTGATGGGTTGACGCTAGTTTGCGATTGGTTCTGGTTTTGTTTTTTTCTATGTTGGTTTGAAGAGAAAGGAAATAAGGGATAAAGGGCATTGGGCTGGACCGGGTCACAGATTATCGGTGGGCTGGGGCGGTGATGGGTTGGTGATGAAGAGTGTTAAATTGTTGTGTTGGGCCAATTCTTTGTGGCCCAATTTAAAATTGGAAGGGATAGAAATTTGTCCATTTGAAGAATGGCCAATTTAGATCAAAACTTTAGTCAATTTATTCAAATGCTAACCTAATTAAATATCAATTGGTCAATTGCATTGCAATCGTGGTCAATTTGATTTTAATTATGGTCATTTTAAATAAATCTACTAAATTGGATCAAAGCTCGGAATAGATTAACTACCGATTTAATCCCAAGTTTCTTGATTCCATAAAATTGAATAAATACTTCTCCAAATAAATTATTTTTTGAAACAAATTATATTTGAATCAAGATTTTACCCATTTGAATTAATTTTCAAGATAAGCTTTGATTAAAATATGATATTCTATAGAATAAATATTTAAGTAATTAGATTGTATAATATCGCATAATTGAACACGATGATATATAATCTCTACTTAAAGTGATAAAATCACGTACAAATATACTTTTCAAAACTCTTACTCAGATGAAATAAATATTTTGATTTTATTAAAAACCCGAAGAATCTCAAGATTAAATTTAGCCGTGGAGGAAAAAATTAGGTGTCAAAAATAGATACACATAATGATATGGGATTAAAGGTCTATATTTTGCAGAAAAAGCAGATACAAGATATGAATTGTCTTCCTTTATATGTTAGCATTTTGGAGAAATTTGTAAAGAGCAATTTCGCGAGTTCATCTATATGTGATGCTGAAAGATGAAGTAGCTGTAACAACTTACAAATAGTGATAAATACAACAAATGAAGGAGCTTTGGTGGTTTCTGAAGATGCACAAGAATTAGATGTATTTGAGATGTATACTGTTGAGGTGATTATCTCAGACCCACATCACAAGCATGTTGAGGATGACCAGGTTTACTTGACAAAAAAAATTTTAAAGTCGGTCATGAAGTACTATTCAATTAGGGAGAATTTTCAAACACGGAGTAAAAGGTCAAGTACGAAAACGTACGTACATTCTATATCACTCTAATCTTGTTTAATACTAGTTTGGATATGTATTTTGAATGAATTAAATTGTGTTGGATGCAGTTACACATTGTTTTGCAAATCAAGAAACTGTGAGTTTTTAATGCATGCTTCAGGCATTGGAGAAAGTGGAATGTTTAGAATAAGAAGATTCATACCTCAACATACTTGTCCGGTGAAGGACAAGATCTATCCAAAGGTGCATGCTACTAGTATGTTGATAAGTGGTATGGTTAAACAGAAATTCAAAAATCACAAAAGAAAATACAGTGTGTTAGAAATCAAAAATGGCATTAAGGAAGATTTTAGTATGGATTTGACATACACTTTATGTTGGAGGGCCAAGGAAAGAGCGTTAGAAGAGTTAAGGGGTAAGCCATCAGCATCTTATGGGAAACTGCCATCATACTTATATGTGATGAATACTACCTATCCAGAGTCACATATAAGAATGAAGAAGACAGATGATAATGCATTCTTGTGTGTATTTATCGCTCTACATGCATTCATTAAAGGATTCGATCATTGTAAATCAGTCGTAGTGGTTGATGTTAGTCATCTGAGAGGAATTTATACTGGGGCATTTGTAACAGCATGTACAACAGATGGAACAGGTTAGTATAATTTAATAGTACCTACATTATATAAATGGTTGTATTTTTTTTTGTATTTCTACAAATAACTTGAAAAATACATATCTCCACTTCATATATATATATATTTGCATATAATTACATATATTTTCAAAGTTTCCTGAATGAAACATGTAAAAATGTTTATGTTTGATAGTGAGGTGCATGTAGATTTTATTATATGTAATTGATACCATTTTAGGTACATAAAATATACAGTTTTGTTTACGTGTTTTTTTAATAAATACATATGCAGTTCCTATATCTATTTATATCAGCATGCGCAGAATTTTTTTTATATATGCAGGCCATATATTTTCTTTAGCATATGGTGTGCTTGATTCTGAAAATAATGAATTATGTATAAAGGTCATATATTTTCTTTGGCATATGGTGTGCTTGATTCTGAAGATGATGCATCCTAGACGTGGTTCTTCAAGAATCTAAAGGAAGCGTACGGGGAAAGAAAACACATGTGTGTTGTGTCTGATAGGAATCCAAGCATCATAAAGGCTATTGGTGGTGTGTACAAAGATGTTCCACATTATGCACGTATGTGGAATCTATAGGGAAATGTGAAAAAACTTTACAAAAAGTCACACGATGCATTGTTGGAGATCTTTTATACAATGGCCAAATCATATTCAAAGTCAGAATTCCACATGTTAATGGAAAAAGTTGAGGCAGTTGATATTAGGGTGAAGAAGTATTTGGAATTGGCGGGTTACGAAAAGTGGGCTAGGTCGTATGCAACAGTTCACCGAGGATGGACTTTGACTTCAAATATTGCGGAGTCAATAAATGGAGTGCTTGTATCAGCTAGAGAACTGTCAATTTATGACTTTCTTGAGGAAGTTCGATTACTGTTTGCAAAATGGAATTGCGCAAATAGGCAGGAGGCTTCATATACCTTCACAACACTCATTGAAAAGTTTAATGACATACTCAGTGAGAACGAGGTTTTGTGTACTTGTATGACGGTATGGCCTTTTACATTTGTACAAATTATAATTATAAGAACATAAATCTGAAAATACTTTCCACTCAGTTGTAAATTAATTAAAATATATACAACATAAACAATGTGATCATTTAAAAACATAATATGTATTTTGCATATGTATTTTTTGTATTGAAAATTATTAACACTGCATAAGTATTTGGATGATCTGTAAAAATGTAATCTGCATATGTGTTTTTGTTGCATATGTATTTTTTTTTTTTTGAAAAATGCTGGTGTGATTACAACATATCATGGAATATGAAATTCATCTTTTTGTATCATTGTATTTAACTTTTTATGTTTATATCAGGTTGTACGATCCACAGAATATATGTATACGGTACACGACAAACAAAAGAACTTCATTGTTTGCATCAAGAGAAAAAAATGCTCATGTAATGCAACTCAAATAGATGAGATACCATGTGCACATGTTTGTGCGGTGTTGGAGAAAAAGAATTTTGACAAGGGGCCATACTGTTGTGATTTGTTTAAACCAAAAACTGTTTTGAAGACATATGATATTCCAATCTACCTGTTGCCACACAAAGAAGACTGGATAATACCAGAGAACATACTTGGTAGAATAGTGTTGCCTCTAAAATTCAAAAGATCTTCAGGAAGACCTGCAAAGAAGGATCGTTGAAAATCAGGCCGGAATATGTTTGGAAAGAAGAATATCAACTCATGCGGTGGTTGTGAGGCTAAGGGTCACAATAGGCATTCTTGTAGAAAATATTGGAAATGATACATTTCTTCTTCTGTATTATTTCCTAAAACTTTATTTTTCATTTGTTATAATCATGAACTATTTCAGTTTAGTTAATACATTTATGAATCATTTGACAATTGAAGATAGTAATGTCTAATTACTGGAGCTATATATGTTTCAATATCTAAAAATTTTAAAGCAGCATTTTATATGTATTTTTTACATAATATATATATATATATATATTAGGTTAAAATGTGGTAACTTTTATTGACCCAAACAAGTATATGTTTCCTAATTGTTCAAAGGTTTAAATATATGTGACATATTCTGCAAATATATGTTTGAAGTGCACAATGTTAGTACTGCATATGTATTTATACGCTAAAAGTACATTTGATGTATAATACATATGTATTTTTTAGCAAAATATCATCAATGCATATGTATTTTGTAACTAAAATTAAATCTATAACTGCATAACATAGTCAAAATTATCTTTTATTTGAGTTCTCTTGTATAATGATTTTAAATGAACACATAGTAGGTATGTTCCAGTTGTATTTTGATAATGTTTGATTTTAGCACTGCATATATATTTTTTAGTCTGAAAATATTTGGTTTATACTGCATATGTATTTTTAAAGCATAATATGAACACTACATATGTATTTCTTAACTAAATGTCACAGTAAACTGTATAGCTCCATAAAACTACATGTTATATTTAACAATGTAGGAAGGTGGTGAAAAACTTTAAAGAACAACAACAACATACTAAAATACATATTAGGAATGGTCCATATGTATTTTTGCAATGCATGATTTAACACTGCATATGTATTTTTAGGCTAAATATAATTGATTTATACTAAATATGTATTTTATGCTAAGTAAATATGTATTTTCAAGCAGCAGTTCATATGTATTTTTTACATATTATATATATTTTAGGTTAAAATGTGGTAACTTTTATTGAGCCAAACAAGTATATGTTTCCTAATTGTTCAGAGGCTTGAATATATGTGACATATTCTGCAAATATATGTTTGAAGTGCATAATGTTAGTACTGCATATGTATTTATATGCTAAAAATACATTTGATGTATAATACATATGTATTTTTTAGCAAAATATCATCAATGCATATGTATTTTGTAACTAAAATCAAATCTATAACTGCATAACATAGTCAAAATTATCTTTCATTTGAGTTCTTTTGTATAATGATTTTAAATGAACACATAGTAGGTATGTTCCAGTTGTATTTTTGTAATGTTTGATTTTAACACTGCATATGTATTTTTAGTCTGAAAACATTTTCTTTATACTGCATATGTATTTTTAAAGCATAATATGAACACTACATATGTATTTTTTAACTAAATGTCACAGTAAAAGGTATAGCTCCATAAAACTACATGTTATATTTAACAATGTAGGAAGGTGGTGAAAAACTTTAAAGAACAACAACAACATACTAAAATACATATTAGGAATGGTCCATATGTATTTTTGCAATGCATGATTTTAACACTGCCTATGAATTTTTAGACTAAATACAATTGATTTATACTAAAAATGCATTTTTACGCATAGTATAAAAATTACATATGTATTTTTTACCTAAATCTCACAGTACAAGGTAGAACTCTATAAAATAAACAAAATAAACTTTAATTCAAATCAAAATTATTCCCACATCAAAACTGAATTAATTTCATTCAGTCTGAAAATAAGTACTATTATAACCTACAAATAGAACCAATTCAAAACATAAAAATTAGTCTGTAGAATCAAAACCTACATCCATAAACCAGTTTCAAATCTACAACCAGTTTCAGAAGTAAAAAATCCATCAGCCATCATACATTAAAAACTTTAGTGATACTAGTTATTCTACTTTGCGTTGCAGGCTTCAAGGGTGATTCGACATCACTAATTGCATTTGCTTCTTTTTTTCGAATCCCATAGTCCCATAAAAGTGTAGCATATCTTGTACGAACTGCGTTGAGGTCAAACTCAGTGGAATAACTTTGTGACCATAAGAAAGGCACTCTGCATACATAACCATAAAGACACCACAATCCCTACAAATAAAAAAAACTTTTGATGAAATAGTGAAATATATTTTGTACAAACATATAATTTTGGTAGATGCAAATTCAAAACTTACCATCTTCCACTCGGTTGTTGAGGCAAATCATCCTCAAATAAAACATCAAACTTATCTGAGGAGTCTTTGTCTTTGTATCTTGGATGGTTTAGAAGATCAATTCCTTTCTTAATATAGAAATCACAACCTTGGAGACACAATGGAATAATCTTTGCTATATTCTCGATCTCATCAAGAACATCAGCATAATGACCACTGGATTCATATGAATCATACAGGAATATACACCTCTCTGAAAATGATAAAACTGCGAGAACCCAGTGATGATCCATAGAATAAACATCCATCAAAGATCTAATTAATGTTGAAGATCAGTTGCTTGAAGACTATGTTATCTAATAGTATATGCAACAGTATGTGATGTACTATACTATATCATATTTATATTTATGAAGTATATATGTATTTTAAACACATATATGTTAAACCATATGTATTTCAATATAACCAAATATGTATTTTTAAGTAGTGTTTCAGCCGTAATGGAATAAATTTCAAAATAATATACTAACCGAGTTTGTCCATGTCTGATCTGCAAACCCCATAGTATAGAATCAATGTTCGTCTTCAACAGTCTCAACACCAAAATGCATCATTGGAATGTCTGACTTTCCCCTCTTGTAATGTTCTACTTTTCCTTTCCTAGGTATGGTAATGAGATAGTAAATTAGGAAAACATAATTGATACAAAAAAATAATCTGAATCAAGTCAAAAGAACAACCTCTTAGCAGTAGCTTTTAATAGGTTGGCATAAATCCATTCCATGAAGTTCTTGACAATCTTCGTATCTATTATTCCATCAATCGGGTGATATAAAAATGGATGTTTCTGGGGGAATATGCGTATTAGCCCTGTTGAGCTCCCTATATAATTACAGATTACAAAAATTTAATTAATACAAACGTATTTTCAAGACATATTACATTAAAAATTATATATATCTTACTCTACTTACCAGCTGCTGAACCAAATTTTTCGGTGTATGGTGATTCCTTGAATTTTGATGGTTTCCTAATCCTTAACTTTGGTCTAGGAGTTTTAACTTCACGATTATCGGATGAATGAATCATGAAGCTTTTTTTATCGTACACATTCAAGATAGGTGGAAACTCAACTGGGATTGTGTTTTGTGAATCAGGCCACAATTGTTCAATCCTCTGTTCATCATTGTTTACTTTTTGTGTATTAGGAGGTGTCCTAACTTGCTCCTCTATATCAAGTTCGACCTCTGAATGCACCAGTGACTTTGAACTCAAATCAGTGATCCCTCTGTTCATCTAACAAAAAAAATTTAAATAGAATATTACTTTTTTTCTATCAAAACAAACCTAAACAAACTCAAAATATATTATAGACAGATACATACTTGAGCCTGATCTTCAATGATGGTGTTAGAAGTTTTTGCATCCAAAATTTCATGATGAGATTCTTCTTGACGGTTTGCCGATGGATGTATGATGATGCTTTGTCTTCGATAGGCATTTAGGCTCGGTAACATCTCATCAGGGATTGTGAATTGAGAATCAGAAAAAATTGTTTCATCAATTTTCTCATCGCTGGTCCAAAAAAAAACAAAGAAAAAATTTAATTGTCCTTTGGATTATTACATCACATGAAGACAAAGTTAACATCACTATACATACTCGACAATCATGTTGAACAACCTTGTCAGAATGTAAGTAATCCAAATTTTATACTTCGGAGAAACTCATCAGGGATTAATTGTTGAGAATCAAATTCAACATTCATTTTTTCAGAATCCAAATCAGTGCACCCCTTGAAAACAAGTAAAAAAATCAAAAACTACATGAAACAAACATGTTCTTGTATCTGTTTATATATGTGAATTCAAATGAATATATATATATAACATAATTATTTACCTTTGTACCAATCAAACTTGCCTCCAATTCCTGATCAACCTCTGAACTTAATCGTTGTGGTGATTTTTTGGTACCAACATAAGTCATATTCTGAAAGTTAGGATCTTTATCTGCATGTTGTTGCTACAAATTCAAATACCCTATTAATACTTTAATCAAACATAATATATATTTTTTTTTATGAAAATGAATATATATATATATATATATATATATAAACACACTAAAAATACATATTGATATATAACATCAAATTGAAAAATACATATCAAAGAACATAACAAAAAAACCACTATCAGTGTTAAAATACATCTTCAGTGTTAAAAAATACATATGAATAAAACTAAAAATATATATGCAGTGTATAGAACATTGTAAAAGTACATATTGATATATAACATCAAACTCAAAAATACATATTCATGAACAAAACTAAAAACACACTCTGTTACAGGTTATAATATTAATAATCAACCAAATAATATATATTGTTATTAAAAGTACTAGTAAATATGTATTTGGAACTTTAATATTTACCTTTGTACTGTCAAAAATATTATCCGAAGATTGAAAAATATCAGGACTAAAATGTTGTCCAGAATGTTGTAACCCTCCCTCATCAACATTTGGTTTATCAGCTTCCATATCTATAACCTGCTCCTTAAAAAATTTTGTACAATAACATAACAAGTTATTTTACAAATATGTAGTATTTGTATAAGGAAGTCCAATAAGTATACATATTCAAACCAACTAAGTTTTTCAAAGAAAAAATTTACCTTTGAGCAAATGTTTTCTTCATCTTTTTGAATTCTTTTCTCATTAGACCACGAAGTCCTTTAAACTCGCGACGAACCTGTTTTGATACAAAATCAATAAACAAATTTTTTTTCCATGTAAAACAAATATTTTCAAAAAAAAAATTACCTCATCTCAGAATGCATCAAAATCTTTCTTAGAAATAAAGGGTTCTTTCTCAACATAACTCTGAGGCTTTGACACGGCTACTTCCTCAACATAACTATCTGGCTTTGACTGTACCTGAGGAAAAATAACTCGAGTTTTTTGCTTTCATTTCTTCATTTTTGAAGAAGATGTCTGTTGTGCTGGAATTGGCTTGAAAACTGGTGTCTTCGTTCCAGCAGACTTTGCAGCACGAGGAGCTGGTGTCCTCGTTTGGGTATGCTGGTCAACAATATTTACTTATTTTTTCTTAAAGGTTTCTTCGTTGATGGTGTTGATGAATCAACCATCTATTTCTTCTTTGAATGTTCGTTGATCTTTCTTGGTGGTGGATCCTGGAAGTCGTCATCAGAATCAACAGAATGTTCAAGTTGGATTGCATCCTTCTGTGGTATTTGCAATTTTGCCAGCTCCTTTTTCATTGGCTCTATGTTCTTAAAGACAACCTAGAATAATAGGTAAATAATATATGTTAAAGAATCAGTTAAACAATTGTAAATGAAAATGTATATATGTATGCTGTAAAATACATATTAATACATATGTATTTAGTAACAACAAACCTTGCCATTGTCCTTGAACATAACATTCATCAAAAACTCAAAGTGTGTAAGAGGTGAAATCGTCTTCCAATTTAATAATCGGGGAATCTGATTATCAACCTTTGATGCAATCTTCGGTGGTACAGATAAACAACACTCATAAAGCCACATTTGGATTGCCACTGGCATTCCCTGAATCAAATAACATTGACCAGCAGCTTTCAATGGTTGGTCAAACTTCTGGCCAGATCTTCAAAAGATAAAGAACCCCATGGATAATCCTTATATCTTCCACTATCGCCCAAATTGAAATGAAGATGGGGTATAACCACAATTTCTACATTAGATAAAACAAATGAATGCAGGAAATACAGGATTGCAAATTTCTCAGCATCCTCGTCGTTGTTCTCCCCCAATAATTTCTCCGTGAATGCTAGAAATAGTTGTCTTTTCTGTATAACTTCTACCCCATTGAAATACTTGTCAACCAGCCTATTTGGTACACCCTTATCAAAAGTAAAGTCATACCTATTTGACATACAATTCAATCCAGTTATGATAGGAAATTCCCTGGGAGTAAAATTAAGAAAGGTGCCATTAGCACAAATCAGAATCCTAGAAGAAGAACTACCCTTCACCTCAACCGTCATAATGCATCTGCACAGCTGTGCTTGCACTAACATTGCTGCTTTTTCATAAAATAACCAAAACTATTATTGTTGCAAAAATTTGTAAACTGTTCCTTGTTTAAAATTACGCATATGCTTCCATAAATATCTTTGTCACTGTAAAAGCACATGTGTGGTGCAGATCTTGAAAGTTTTCTGACAATGAATATTTCATCCCGCATTACCTACACAAAGTAAAACAACCACTTCTTAATCTGTAACAAAAAATTCAAGCAAACCAAAAACAATATAACATGCATATGTATTTCATATGATTAAAATGCATATGTATTGTGATCATATCAAAACTGCAACTAACAGTTAAAAAAATACATATCACATCTACTAAAAATACATATAGACAATACAGTGTTAGGGTATTTAAATTAATATTAACATGCATATGTATTTTGACCATATAAAACCACAACCAACATTGAAAAATAAAAATTAAGTATGTATATCATATGATTAAAATGCAAATGTATTGTGATCATATCAAAACTGCAACCAACAGTTAAAAATACATATCACATGTACTAAAAATACATATAGCCAATAGAGTTTTAGGGTATTTAAACTAATATTAACATGCATATGTATTTTGACCATATAAAACCACAACAAACATTGAAAAATACAAATCAATTATGCTAAAAATACATATAGCCAATATATTTTTCATGAGTAGGTAAACTATGATACGAAAGCAGTCAAAAAATATATATAACAAACATATATATTTATATCATATCAAAACTGCATTCAATACTTAAAAATACATATCAACTATACTAAAAATACATATAACCAAATACAATTTATGAGTAGTTAATTCAACACCATTCAACAATATATTTTCACAATTACGCTACCATCTTCACAAATCAGCTTATACTCCTTAAATTTCATCATAACAGAAAATACATATTAACTAGTTGAACACAATACTTAACAGTAAAAAAAATACATTTATAAATTAAAAAAATACCTCTTCCTCACTTTCTTTTTCAGATTCATCAGCATAAGATTTGTCAACATCGTCTTCAATTTCTGTAGATTTTATTTTCTTGTTGTAGCTTTTTTTAGTTTTTTTCTCCTCTGGAGAAGGAGTTTTCTTCAACCCTTTTTTCTTCAAAATTTTGGTCATATTCACTACGTCGTTGCGAAACTTTGACCTAATCTCCTTCGATCTCCCAAATTTGTTCAACGATAAAGGATTTGAAACAACTCTAACTAAATCTTCTTAAGTTAACCCAAGACTAAAAGATGGTGCATCAGACAGTAAATTCAAATTACTTGTAACACTGATTGTAGGTAATTTTGCTATGTATTCATCCATTAAAACACACCTCTAATATGCAATTAATAGTTACCTGAAATCGGCGAACCAAATCCTTTCACAGATCGTGGAGGAATCGTGCAAAGGGCGGGATTAATGGTTAATGGAGAAAAAAAAGAAGTAAAAATTTAAAAATTAAGTAAAGATAATGAAGAATGAGTGAAAAGGGGGATTTTATCACAGTAAAAATAATTCAGCGGGAAAAAAATAGGGAACCACTTAAAATAATGCTATAAATGCTACATAATGTAATTATGAAAAAGTATTGCTATTTTTTGCAATTTAGTACTTAGGTATGATATGTCCTGTATTTTTTCCTTACTTATTGCTCTCTAATAAGAGGGAAAGGGAAGGAGAAGCAGGCAGCTCTCCGTCAACATGCCTGCTTCTCCTGCCTGCTTCTTCTTCAGCTGCTTACTTCGTAATTTTACTATATCACCTTTAATTAATTATTATAGGTCATTTATGTATTAAAAAAATAATAATATATAATAAAAAAAGTATAATAGACATTTATGACGCATTTGCTTCAGCTGCTTCAATCGTAGCTTCATTAAATATCGCTCTAAATTAATTATTCTGTGTCATCGAAGTATTAAAAAATATATATTTGATTGAAAAGGTAAAAAATATTATGAAATGATAAATTAACTATTGATATTTTAAATGAACTTGACAACTTATATGAGGTCCACTTAAAAAAAAAATTCACAAATATTTTTTATAGTAATTTTTCTATATCACTTTTAATTAGTACTTGATTTTATTATACCACCTCTAATTAATTATTATAAGTTATTCACATAATAAAAATTAATAATAGTTAATATAAAAGTAAAATAGGTATTTATGACATTTCTGCTTCAACTGCTTCAATTGTCTCCCTCAATATGTTTCCTTCTCCTGCTTATTTCATAAGCTGCTTCCTCTGTGATTTTATTATATCATCTCTAATTAATTATTATAAGTTATTTATGTATTAGAAAATTAATAATATATAATTAAAAAATAAAATAGATATTAATGATATGTCTGCTTCACCCATAATTTGACTAAATCACCCATAGTCAATTACTATAAGTCATCTAAATAATAAAAAATTAATATTAAAAAATTATCACAAAGTCATCTAAGTATTAAAAAATTAATAATATTTAATATTAAATTTACTTGACATTTTATATGAAGCCCATTTAATTTTTTTCCCGCAAGTATTTTTGTATAATAAATTTATTATATCAATTCTAATTAGGCATGTCTGCTTCGTTGTTTCAATTGTGATTTTACTATGTCTCTCGTAATTAATTATTATGACCATTTACGTATTTTGTCAATTAATAATATTTGATGAAAAAGGGTAAAATAGATATAAAATGATAAATTAACTCTTCATGTTTTAAATTAACTTGACGTCTTATACAAGGTCCACTTCAAAAAAAAAAATTCACAAGTATTTTTTATAGTAATTTTGTTACATTACTTCTAATTAGTTGTTGTGAGGCATTAAGACATGTCTGCTTCACTGCTTCAATCGTAACTTTACTATATCACTTATAATTAATTATTATGGTCATTTAAACATTATGACACTTAAATTGGAATAGAAGAAAAAAATATTAGACATCACAATAATTTAAAATTTAAATTATTTTAAAAAATTTAATTGACTATCAATGCCACAAAAGTTTGGACAACGAGAGCGATATATATTATTTAAACATTATATAAAACATATTATAAATTACAATAGTTAATAACTTAAAATATCTAAAAAAAAATAATATATTATATATTTTAAAACAATATTATAAATTACAATAATTAAAATAAATTTTAAAAAAGTTTTTGTAACTAGTACTCTCTAATAAGAGGGAAAGGGCAGGAGAAGCAGGCAGCTCTCCGTCAACATGCCTGCTTCTTCTTCAGCTACTTGTTCCGTGATTTTACTATATCACCTCTAATTAATTATTATAAATTATTTATATGTTAAAAAATTAATAATATTTAATAAAAAGGTAATATAGACATTTATAACGTGTTTGCTTCAACTGCTTCAATCGTAGTTTCATTAAATATCGCTCTAACTTAATTATTATGTGTCATCTGAGTATTAAAAATAATAATATTTGATAGAAAACGTAAAAAATAATATGAAATGATAAATTAACTAAAGGAGAGGAGAAGCAGACAGCTCTCCATCAACATGTCTGCTTCTCCTACCTGCTTCTTCTTCAGCTGCTTGTTCCGTGATTTTACTTTATCACCTCTAATTAATTATTATATGTTATTTATGTATTCAAAATTTAATAATATTTAATTAAAAAAGTAAAATAAACATTTATGACGTGTTTGCTTCAGTTGTTACTGTAAAAATTTCATATAGAATATTTATATGTATAAGATATGTATAGAAACTGTATAGAAGGTGTGTAGAAACGGTACAGAACAAGTTAGTAAATTGTAATAGCTAGAAAGTGAAATTTAAATTTCATGGCCATTTTCATGAAAATAGTTTAATTTAAAGTGTCGTCTCTGTCATTTCCCCTAATTATTATGACTATTTGAGCATTGTATCAATTAATAATATTTGATAAAAAAAATAGATATAAAATGATAAGTTAATAAAAAAAATTATAAATATTTTTATAGTAATTTTGTTATATCACTTCTAATTAGTTGATGCGGGAAAAACAAGAGAAACACGAAACAACTCCAAAACATTCGATGGATGGATGGATGGATGGATGGATGGATGGATGGATGGATAGACCAAATGAGACAATAATATTAACAACTCAAGAATTGAATTGTTACACTCTTGGACCTTTAATACTACACACAACACTAACCTATCTCCTACATAGGAATAAGAGAGACCTTGACCTCTCAATGCACCCAACGTTCCAAAGCATGAATCCAACATGAGAGATTCCACCCTCAAGTTGAAAATCCTAGTTACATGGATTTCGACTATGGGAGCCTTTCTCATAAGAGAGAAATATTTCTAAGTGTGATACAACATCAATATTCAATCAAGTCTAATGAATGAAACCCTAGAAGGTTGTATTTATAGTGTATTACAAGAATATTGTGAAATGTCCAAAATGACCCCTTATTCAAAGTCTTCAAGTGGGCTTCCTTGGAGTGCATTGTATGGACTGATTTTGGAGCCTATTTAGGCCTTCCTTTGCACTTCACGTGTACACTCCAAGTCTCGGGTCAATTCACTCTCGCACTCACCCACCTTCGTGGTCGTACTCGTATCATCCTCCCCTTCTTGAAAAGAATTCAACCTCGAATCCGTACCTTACAAAATCAAAAGAGAAGACAAACAAGCACATATCCTCATGGAATGAGGGTTAGGGTTAGTGCAACAAAAATCAATCTAACAAATAACATCATCATGCCAAGGTGGTACACACTTGAGGTACAACCAAGAATCCTTTGGGTTGATCGTGAAAAGCTTAGTACAAATGTCACAAAGGAAATGGCTATGACGAACATCAATAAATAATGAGCATGGGCCGAGACAACTCCTACCATACCCTAAGATGGTACCGGGATCAAATGGGATAAATAGACATGGACATGGGTTTTGGCCACTCTCACTTCCCCCTAAGGTGTCATCCTCAAAATTAGGCATACCCTCAAGATCATTAGTGGAAATATCATGAGCACAAAGAGGGTAGAGAAAGGTGTCACACAAGCTAACTTCGGCTATGGTGTCCTTATGCATGTACTCACTAGCTTCAAGTCCATCACCACTAGTATGCTCAACATAGGGAACACATAAAAAAGAAGTAGATGGAATTTCTAAGCATACACCACCTTTTATTTCAAGAGAATAATCCTCACATAGATATAAATCACCATGGGCAACGAAGGAATCATTCACAAAAACATTTTTACAAGAACAATCACATTTCAAGTTTCCCAAGTAATCAAGCAAATCATGGTCATCTTTACCCGATTGACTATTTCTTTTCAAGACTACACATTCCCTACTCTTAAGAGTACTCTCATCTTCCAAGAAGAGATTTCCATCTTGAGGAGGAATATTGTTAGACCATAGTGGGTTAGCATATAGGCTATAGCTTCCAAGACAAGCCATGCCATCAACATCACTTGCACCACTAGGTTCATTAGGAGTAAATAAACTATCTTCAAACAAGACATTGTTCCTAAAGAGTGAATGATCTAACCCGCGGATAGATTTTGAACTTTCACTCTCTAAGGAATCATTATCAAGTTTCAAAGATATGTCAAGCACACGATTAACCCTATGAGCTAAACAAACATTAGTATCTTTACAACAACATAGGCTCACAGGTTCACTCCTTTTTCCTTGGCCAATATCTTTAAATCCTTCACTCACTTGAGATTCATTAATCACATCACACATATCCTCAAGTGGTGGGCAAGTTTTACTCATAAGTTAGGCAGCAACTTCCTTCGGGAAGCTCTCAACGCAAGGTGCTTGGACAATTGCATTTTGTGGGTAGAGTTTGGGTAGTAATTGGCGTATAATTTCAATGTGACATTTCATATCTTCAATATTGTCATTGATACAATCATATGTGGCATTGAAATTATGGGCAGCCATTGTACCTAACAAAAAGACAAAACAAACAAAGAAAACAAACAAACTTGTTAGATCAAAAATGACTTACCACACTCTCACTCTCGGTTTTACCTCAAACTTGGTTTCACAAGTGTTGAAAGATGGCTTGTACTTCGTGAGTGATTGAGTGTCGAGTCTACTCTTGTCCCGGAATGGATTTTTGTTTGAAACTCAAACAAAATCTTATAGGACTTGAGTCAAGAACTAACAACGAATTCAAAAAGATAAAAGTACACAACAAACGTAAACACGAACAAACGGACACAAAACTAACTTACAAGCTAGTAGGAGATTACTAGGTTGTCAATTAGTGTTCGAACCAACAAACGAACTAAGAGACAATAAAATGAAACTAAGAAATCTAAAATTTGAGCCAAAATTGTTACATGAACAGTAAAAATGATGATGTGGCAGTCACATATTGGTTGCGGTTTCTCAATTTTATAGTCCAATTTCAAGTCTTGGTCCCATTGTAATTTGGGAAGGATGATAATTGGTTTTGGAGGGAAAACACAAGTCTTGAATCTCTACAAGTCCACTCCTGAAAGGATGACTTTTGTCTTGTACTAGTCCCACAAGACAAGGTTCTTGAAACAAGAAAAAGTAGTTTGTCCCAAAACACAAGCTTCTTGAAATAAGAAAAAGCTGAAAGTAGAAGTCTAGTCTATGGAGTGTTGGAAAATGGTTGATAAAGTCTTTTGTGATTGTAGGAAAAGCCTTTGAGCCACAAGTCTTACACCTTAAATCTTGGATTTATGCCTTGCAAGACTGACATCAATTCACACTCTCTTTCTTCAACTTATAAGATCAACAACCACTTTTTCTTCAACAACATATAGAGATGGTGAAGAACACCAAGAACACAAACTTTGAGTATTGAAGTTCTAAGGTTCAAGTTGGACCCCAAACGTCAAAAACACTTTTCCAAGCTTAAAATCCACAACACAATCTCCATTGTTGACACCGAATTTTTGCCCTCCATAATCCAATTTAATTTTGAGTTTCTTCGATTTTCAAATAAAATCACAAAAATTATTTTTTTGAAATAAATGCATTTTAAAATAGGTATTTGGGCTAAATTTGTCATTTAAGTGATAATTATATATTTTCGTATTTGTATTTACGAGATTGTATAAATGATGTCGTTTAAATGAACATTTTCATCAAAATTGAACTTTAAATTAAGGATTATTTAAAAAATAAATTTAAATAATTAAATCTTGATTTAAATATAATTTATTCTTACAAATAATTTATTTGGAGAAATACTTGTTTGGTTTTATTAAACCAAGAAGCTCGAGATTTAACAAGGGATTAATTCGCATCTAATTTCAATTGAATTTAGTCAATCTATTTAAATTTGGACATTAATTGAAAGCAATTCGGCCATAATTTCAATGCAATTGCTCGATTGAGTTTAATTAGGCTAAATTTTAAATGAAATGGCCTAAAGTCTCTTTCTTTTTGACTATTTAATAAATAGCCTAACCTATCCATATCCTAATTTAATTGAGGGTTATTTTAAATTAATCCCCAATTTCCCAAGCCCAACACAACAACCCAACAGTTGCTAACCCAACCCACCAGCCTCTTTTCTTCTAATTAAACCCAACAGCCCATTTAAATAGTTGTTCGACCCAGCCTAATAACATTCCCCTCTCCTCATCTGATAACCACAAATAATACAACATCACAACCTCAAAAGGTACAACAACAACAATATCACCGATCTGAACATCAGCTCAAAGATAACTCATCAACTCGATAACCGGATTCTACCAGCCCCAACCTGTCCTTCTTCTCTTCGTCACGTGTCTCATACGATAGTACAACGAAGAATAACTGTGAAGCTTCTAGAAGATGGCTTAGTTGGCCCGTCCAACGTTCAATTTCGCGAATCTTGGGGTATTTCGTACGAGTTCGTACCTACCTTTTGAATTTTGATTGGTTTGAGGGAGAGGATTCCATTTCCCCCATTTTCTATTGGATTTCATTCCAAAATCTGTGGAAAAGGTCAAAAAAGGGGGTACATTTTGAAGACAAAAAGGAGCTATTGGGGAGAGATTTTGGGTTTTGAGTCTCTACTGATTTTGTTGATAAATCGAAGGGGAAATTAAATCCTAGGAATATTCTTTCCTCACCACCATCACATAATTTTCAGCCTATATCTACGACCATCCCCAATATCAAGCTCCAATTCCAAATATTTTACCCCAGTACCAAGTTCCACAGCCAAATTATCAGCCTCATACTCAAGCTGCTTTTCCAAATAACAAAATAAACGTCCAAATGTCTCCAAATTATCATCAAGTACCTCCTCCTGTAAATCAAAACCACTATAACCCTCCACGTCCAAACTTCGAAAAGAAACCTCCCCGAAACTTCACGCCTCTAGCGGAAAGTCGTACTCAGCTCTTCGAAAGATTGATGAAAGCTGGTTATTTGCAATAGATCCAGCCAAAGCCTATCAATCCCAACTCCCAATTTTATCATCCCGATCAAAATTGTGCCTATCATTCAGGAGCAGCGGGGTACAGTACCGAGGATTGTATTAACTTGAAACATAAGATCCAAGATTTGATCTATTAGAATGTCATCACGCTTCAGTCGCTGACATCAAATGTTAACAGTAATCCATTGCCTAACCATGGGGGACCTACAGTTAACATGATTGAAATAGAGGGTGAATGGACGTCTAGCAAGGCCATCACTAAGGTAGATTCAGAAGGACTCAAAGGAACAGAAGAGGTGGAGAAGATAGAGAAAGTTATGGCCGCCTTAAGTAAGGATTTGGAAAGAATTATTAATCCTGTTATGGTCCCAGAAAAAGATTTTAAGCATGAAATAGAGTACCAACCAAGAAACGAAGATGAGATCGAACATAATTCAAAGGAGAGTCTGTTTAGGCCCTTGCCACTCTTGTACCAGTCATTTCCTGTACATGAGATATCAAATGATGATGGTCTTGGGGATGGGATAGGAGATCTATTCAAAGGATCCAATGCTCTACCAGATGATTTCCCAAAGTCCGGTGGGAAGAAAAAGGTTGCACCAGGAGAATCTTTACAAAATTGGACTTCTACTCCATTCCTAATTCATCGTCCATCGCGGTAGATGAAAGGGCAATTACCAATAGTTTTTAAAATTGGTGATGATCTGGAAGAGGCCCCGTGATCCACCCTTTTATGTCTCAAATTTTTATTTCGTGTTTTAAAACTCTAAAAAAGGCATGGGCCCACATTTGTGTGGGTCCTAAGCCATAGTTTTTATTTATTTTCCAAAAGGCCTCCCTTTATTTAAGAAGTTATTTTTTAACTATGATTATCTAGCATGGATAATTTTGGTGACAATAATTCAAAAACTTATCAATGTCATGTCATGTCAAAGGTTAGACGAACAGAGCAAAGGAAATAATGATGAACAAAAAAAGATGATGAGGAGCAGTTAGTAGTAGATACAGAGGAATGCGAAAATCAAAAGAAGCCCAACCTGGAGGAGCCCTAATCCTACCTGAGATGGATGGTCAAGAGTGTACCAAACCAATCAATTCTGATGCGGTAAAGAGATATTGTGCTTGAAAGATGTCATAGTTTTTGTTTCTTGGCTTATTTGTAATCGCCTTTATAATAGTATCAATTTTATGATGTGTAATTGCCTAGAATCCTGTCCCTTTATCTTGAACTATGTTTGACCTGATTCCTGCTTCAACGGGATACGTAGGAGCCCCAACGGCTCGATCATATAACCTCAGAAAATGAAAACTGAGGCAGAATTTTTGATAAGAAATCTCAAAAATTCACAAGAGAAGATCAACATCCAACAAAAAGAATGAAGATCAGCAAAGGCTTCAGATCCACTCAAGATAATATCATCTCAGACTAAAACTGGGGCAGAAATTTTGAGGGAGGCCTCAAAATTTCAATCAAATATTGAAATATATTTCAAATTCCCCAGCACTAGAGGTCGAAGTTAAGATTTAAGAATCACCACCTGTGATAAAGTCTAGGAAGACTGAATCTCTGTCTTTGATAAAACTTCTGGTAGAGAGCCTCGCCAATGCTGAATCCCTAGCAATCCTCCGCCAAACGTCAGACATTTTCAGAATCAAGAGAAAGATGGTCGTTGAGCTAGCACATGACATGACTAGCAAAGATTTTCTAAAGTTGTGTAGGAGTTTTCGAAACTATTTTCTAAGAAATTAAGACAACTTTAAAAAATCTATATAAATCTTTTACTTAATGATTGCCTAGACATCAATTAGGACGAGGAGTCGAGGGTGGAAGTCCCAACATGACAGAGTACCCAAAAGATGGCATAGAGCAAATGGAGAATCGAAGAAAGTCAACACGGAGTAGTTTCACTCAAACTAATCATTTTTCTGTGGATGCAGGGACCAATACACAAAAATGAGAGTCTCTTTAAAAAATTCTCGAGCAAATTGGAAGCCACACTAGAGCACTAAGGCTCAAGAACGGTATTTTTGGGTAGCCCTAAAAAGGGCTGAATACCCATTTATTGAGGACCTTTTGAATTGTCCATCTCATTTCTTGAGATCATGGAGGACAAACAAAAGTGTCTTTTCTTCTTTACATATATTGTATTTAGAATTTTTCTAAAATATATAGTCGCTAGAAAAAGCGACTTTATGTCTACTAATTATCTACTTTGAGTACAGGTATATGTAGAAAGCAAGACGCAGACAAACAAACTCAGGTGAAACTGTTTTCAAATTTCCAAGAGGGTCATTCATATCATTACCAAGAGGTCCATTTCATAGCATTGCTGAGAGGGCCATTTCATATCATTGTCGAAAGGGCCATCGCATACCATTGCCGCAAGGGACATTGTATATCATTGCCGCAAGGGCCATTACATATCATTGACGCAAGGACCATTACATATCATTGCCACAAGGGTCATTGCATAACATTGCTGCAAGGGCCATTGCATATTATTGCCACAAAGGCCATTACATATCATTGCCGAAAGGGCCATTACATATCATTGCCGCAAGGGCCATTGCATATCATTGCCGCAAGGGCCATCACATATCATTGCCGCAAAGTCTATTGCATATCATTGTCAAGAGGGCCATTTCATATCATTGCCAAGAGGGCCATTCATATCATTTGCCGAGATGGCCATTTTATATATGTTGACACGTAAGACATAATGTTGGCGTCGAGGATATCATCATCATTCATTATCTGTTGATGCTCTAAACACAACGCTGGTGTCGAGGATATCATCAGTATTCAATATATCTATTGACACACAAGACACAATGCTGGCGTCAAGGATATCATCATCATTCAATATCTGTTGATGCGCTAGACACAACGCTGGCGTCGAGGATATCATCAGTATTCAATATATCTGTTGACACGAAAGACAAAAAGCTGGCGTCGAGGATATCATCATCATTTTATATCTGTTGACACACAATACACAACACTAACGTCGAGGAAATCATCATCATTCAATATCTGTTTATGCGCTAGACACAACGCTGGCATCGAGGATATTATCAACATTCAATATATTTGTTGGCACGCAAGACACAACACTAGCGTTGATGATATCATCATAATTAAATATCTGTTCACGTGCTAGACACAATGCTGGCATCGAGGATATCATCAGCATTTAATACATCTGTTGACACGCAAGACACAATGCTGGCATCGAGGATATAATCATTATTTTATATCTGTTGACATGCAAGACATAAACACTGGCATCAAGGATATCTCATCATTTTATTAATCAGCATCTGATTGCATCAAGAGCACACGGTTTGAAGGGACACCTTTAAGTCGGTGTCTAAGGATGAATGGTATATAAGATTTCCTAGAAATTGACAATTTGAAGGTCATCTATAAGTCATATTATTTGAAATAGGATAGTGTGCAAGATCACCTATGAGTTGATAGCCTGTAGGTCATCCATAAGCCACAATAATATCATAACCGGATAGTGTACAAGATCGCCCAAAAATTGATAGTCTGGAGGTCATCCATAAGTCGCAACTGAATCCTTAACGGAGAATATGCGAGATTATCAAATTGATACGTCCAAGGGTTCTCTATAAGCCGCGTCATATCCAAGATCGATTATGGGCAGGACTACCCAAGGACTAACAATTTGAGAGATATCTATAAGTCATATTGTATCCAAGGTCGGATGATGTGCAGGAACACCTGAAAGCTAGCGATTGGAAGGATATCTGTAAGCCATCTCTTATCCAAGGTAGGACAATACGCAAGATTACCTAAAAGCTAACAATTCAAACGATATCTGTAAGTCGCCTCGTATCCAACATCAAATAATGCGCAAGATTATCCAAAGATTGACAATTTAAGGAAAATTTATAAATCGATCATCGGCTATAACCGAAGAGTTTATCATTCCACATATGATAAGTGATATCGGTAACCAAAAGTTTTGCCACACTAGCACAAGATTACACAGTTGTAGGGACCGTTCGTCATAAAGTATCGTCGGTGTCCAAAAAGGCCACCCCACTTTGAAGACATATTCCACTAACAAATGTCATAATTTTTCAACAACCAAAAAGGTTGTTGTGTTTGGTATTGCCGGTTATTTTATTCCAAACAGGTACATGAAGAGATGACTCCACTTTTTAGGCCACAACATACGTGGAGATATAGTAAAACACTACATACCTCTTTCGTGAATTATGTTTAGCACTAACACTTTTTGCTTTAAGCATTGGCGAGAGCATCCGAGAGGATGAAAATCTCAAATCAAAACCACAGGTGCGGATGACTTCAAATAGGATGCAGCAGAACTTGGAACTCTTCTTAGCAGCAAAATGGAACATAGTCTAAAGAGGGACGTTAAACTCTTTGGACGCGAGCTAAAAGATGATCACCACCACCATCCAACCACAAGGCATGTGGGAATTTCAGGATATTCTGGTTTCAGCTTCACATTCGGGATATTTCTAAACTCATGCCGAGGGTAACCTTCTCTTTCTTTCAAATTTGGGTGGCAACACAATAAGAGTTTTGGAAATTATGTCCAGGTAAGTACTTGCCTATGGATGTGAAGGATCCCACATTTATGGTTAAGAGGTTACAAGCCTCTTTTCCGCAACTCGATCAACTTGTTACTCATCTCGAGCCAAAGATCGTCTGAAATAGAAGAGTATTTTTTCTACCGATCGAGTCGAACTACAAGAAGTCTGATTCCTTGAGTTTTGGGGATATGTAGGCTGGGATCTATGTAGAAAACTCGACTGCATTCCAACCTCCTCCAAAATCCCTCTATTCTCCAGCCTCTCGGTTTAACCAAAAACTCTAAAACCGTGATAGTTGGTGAATTTTCTTGAAAATCGTGCTTTAAATCAAGCTTTATGAACTACAAGTGGCCTGAATTCTCATGTAACCTGGGATATGTAGGAAACCTGATACCAAGGCTAGGCCATAACTATGAAACTCGTGCGGAAACCAACCTTCTCCAGATTTGAATTTGTGGTCGGAGAAAAAATAGGAACGTCAACCTCCCTTTGCCCAGGATTACTTACATTCATCCTACTCAAAGGAAGGAGGCAGTTGTTGACACCTAATTTTTTCCCTCCATAATCCAATTTAATTTTGAGTTTCTTTGATTTTCGAATAAAATCACAAAAATTATTTTTTTCCAAATAAATGCATTTTAAAATAGGTATTTGGGGTAAATTTTTCATTTAAGTGATAATTATATATTTTCGTATTTGCATTTACGAGATTGTATAAATGATGTCATTTAAATGAACATTTTCATCAAAATTGGACTTTAAATTAAGGATTATTTGAAAAATAAATTTAAATAATTAAATCTTGATTTAAATATAATTTATTCTTACAAATAATTTATTTGGAGAAATACTTTTTTGGTTTTATTAAATCAAGAAGCTTGAGATTTAACAAGGGATTAATTCGCATCTAATTTCAATTGAATTTAGTCAATCTATTTAAATTTGGACCTTAATTGAAATCAATTCGGCCATAATTTCAATGCAATTGCTCGATTGAGTTTAATTAGGCTAAATTTTAAATGAAATGGCCTAAAGTCTCTTTCTTTTTGACTATTTAATAAATAGCCTAACCTATCCATATCCTAATTTAATTGAGGATTATTTTAAATTAATCCCCAATTTCCCAAGCCCAACACAATAACCCAACAGTTGTTAACCCAACCCACCAGCCTCTTTTCTTCTAATTAAACCCAACAACCCATTTAAATAGTTGTTCGACCCAGACCAATAACATTCCCCTCTCCTCATCTGATAACCACAAATAATACAACATCACAACCTCAAAAGGTACGACAACAACAATATCGCTGATCTTAACAGCAACTCAAAGACAACTCATCGACTCGATAACCCAATTCTACCAGCCCCAACCCGTCTTTCTTCTCTTCGTCACGCGTCTCACGCGATATTACAACGAAGAAGAACTGTGAAGCTTCTAGAAGACGGCTTAGTTGGTCCATCTAATGTTCAATCCCTCGAATCTCGGGGTATTTCATACGAGTTCGTACCTACCTTTTGAATTTTGATTGGTTTAAGGGAGAGGATTCCATTTCTCCAATTTTCTATTGGATTTCATTCCAAAATCTGTGGAAGAAGTCAAAAAAAGGGGGTACGTTTTGAAGATGAAAAGGAGCTGTTGGGGAGAGATTTGGGTTTTGAGTTTTGAAATTTGAATACCCTTTGGATAAATCCCAAAATTACCCTTGATTTTAACTTGTTCCACATCGTTAAATCCTTCAAACGAACCCAAGCCTATTCTCTATATAAAGGCATTTTTAGGAGAAAAGAAAGGGGAGAGAAAATTTTCTTTTGGGGTCTAGAAAGGTGAAAAACCTAAGAGCAAAACCAGTCTATTTTTAGTTAAAAAATATTTTTTTTCCTAAAGATCGTCGGCAAATCAAAGTCCCTAAGTTGACGACAACTCTTTTTCGGTGGTAATAGAGTCTAGTGTTAGCTCTTTGCCCCGTTTTGCTGCTCCAAGAGAGGTAAACACCTATTTCCATTTTAATTTTGCTATTGTTTTATTTGTTCATCGCTTTCTTTGTGATTTCAATGTAATAAATGTTGTTGTTTGCTGGGAACTATTTGTTGTAGAAGCCTCAAAAGGCCATAGGTTTCCATTCTCTAAAAACTGAAGTTCATCATGTTACTATGTCGTGTGCGCTACTACCTTGTTTGAAAATTCTTAAAGCTCTGTTATTAGTGTTGAATCCATTTCAGTTCTTTGCTCGACCTATGAAGAATACCAAATGCATTTTCATGTTTAATCGACCACTGCAGCTAAACGTTTCATTAAGTTCTCTGCCTACTGAATAAAAATAGTATTACGTTGATATCGATTGAATTATTGGTTGCTATGATGCTGCAGTGTTCATGTATCAATTGAAATTCACTCTTAATTAGTCACAACTGAATTAATTCAAAATGTCCAGGTTATATGTTGTTTCCTTGCTTTATAAACTCGGTGTAGTTAGACATATGTTAGATTAAGGAGATTTCTTTTGCTAAATGTGGTTCATTTTGTCTTAATGTCTTCCTTCCTTTTTGGTTATATAACATTATTGGTAGACTGATGAATGCCAAATATGTTTTAATGTTCTGTCAAGCACTGCATCTAGATGGTTTCTTGCACGTTGAATGAAATTACTACTATGTCGATATTGATTGAACTATTGGTTGCCATGTTGCAGTATTCATGTATCGATTTAAAATTCATTTCTAAATTATTTTTTTAGTTGAATTATTTCCTAATCCTTATCTTCCTTCACCTTTTCTTTGCATGAACTCGCCTTTGAGTCCAAACGGACCCTATTCCCACTGTGGCATTATTAATGTGGGTCATTGAGGCCCATCCCTCCTGAGTCATTTTCGAAGGTCACAAGTAGACAATCTCATAGTGCACGGACGCAAGAAGTTGAAGGAAGGAGCACGGATTAAAGTTCCATTTTTGAAGCGACGACGAAATCCGAGCCTCATTTATTTGTTTTCGCTACTTATTTATGGTTGTCGTATTTATTTTTTTATTTATTTAATTATTTATTTCGGCCTCAAATCCAAAGTTGTATTTAATACAGGTGAAGTGAAAACTCGAGCTGAAAAAGGTTCGAAAACATAGAATCAGGACAGGTGAAATGGGCCAAAAGTCTAAACTAGTTTAGGACAGGTTGATTTGGGCTCGATGGCCTAAATCTCTTACTTCCTCCCCTTCCCCCGATTCCTGATGTTTGTTTGCCTTATATGTTTTGCGAACCTAGTTAAATCCTTAGTAAAGTCGCTCAAAAACTAGTTTCGCACAAACATCAAAATATTTCTAAAACCGTTTTCTTTTCAAAAATCAACCTTTTTCAAAGTTAATCAAAGACAATTTTCAAAGAGTTCAGATAACCGCAAGTTAGCGGATGTTTTAGGTGCCTAACACCTTCCTAAAACGTTAATAGGAACCACTTACTCGGAATCTCTAACTTAAAACGATTTTTCTGTTTTGAACCATTTTAAGTAAATCTACAAAGGTTTCTTAATTCCTTCTCAAAATTAAGTGGTGACTCTCTCAAAAAGTCAATTTCTCCGCAAAACATCCACAATACACGTTCAAACCTTGAACCAACAACACACCACACGTCCAAAACAGTCCAAATTTTAAATCCGCAACAGCAATACCAACAACAATCTGTCAAGTCCAAGTTCACAATAACAACATCAACAACAAAGGCTCAAATCAAGATATAGACTCAAAGTGTTAGTGAAGAACAATACTAACACTAGAAACACTTAAGACAAGTAAAAATCTAGGCCAAGACACAACAAGAACACAATTTTCGGCCAAGAACACAAAGTGGACAGATTGCTATTTTCTAGAAATTTCCTTTTTTTTTTCAAGTCTCAAGCCCAAGATTGATCTTGTTAGAACAAACTCAAAGATGACTTTGATACCAAATGATGCGGAAAAAATAAGAGAAACACGAAAAAACTCCAAAATAGTCACTAATATGAAGGATTTGAGGACTAAGATGGAGACCACTCTCGGATTCGCTACAACCACACAATAACAAGATAAAGAGGTGTGTTTTCAACACCAAAACAGACACAATACACAATGAACAAGAGGAACACAATAATTACAAAATTCAGATTCAACTAAGACACAAAACAGTCCACTACAAATCTGAAATGTATGTATGTATCTATGTATCTATCTACACAATACACAATGAACAAGAGGAACACAATGATTACAAAATTCAGATTCAACTAAGACACAAAACAGTCCACTACAAATCTGAAATCTATCTATCTATCTATCTATAGATAGATAGACCAAATGTATGACATGTCTACTTCAGCTGCTTCAACTGTAATTTTACTATATCACCCCTAATTAATTATTATAAGTCATTTAGGTATTAAAAATTTAATAATATTTAATAAAAATAAAATTGACATAAAATGATAAATTAATTCTTGATGTTTTAAATTAACATGACATCTTTTATGAGACTCATTTAAATTTTTTTCACAAATATTTTCTCATAGTAATTTTGTTATATCACTTCTAATTAGGTATTATAAGTCATTTAGGGCATATCCACTTCATTGCTTCAATCATAAAATTTGGTTGACTCTCGAATTTATTTCAGTACTACTTAAATTGAAATAGAAAAAAAAGTATTATAAATCATAATAATTAAAATCTTAAATTATTTTAAGAATATAATTGAATATCAATGCCACAAAAATTTGGATAAGGAAAGTAACATATATTATTTGAAAATTACATAAAAAATATTATAAATTACAATAGTTAACAATTTAAAATATTTAAAAATATATTAAGAATCTGATTGATTATCTAAATTATAGTTGTGTCACGTAAATTCGGAAAAGCTTTGACATTTTATAATTTGCATTTTTTATTGTTTTAATTTAGTAATTTGTTGATCCAAATGATGTTTTCGAATTTAACATGTTTTAAAAATTTAGTACTTTGTTTATTTTAATTTATTTACTTTATTTTGGTAAAATATTATATATTTAAAAATTATGCAAAAAAATAATTATAAGTCATAACTATTAACATCTTATAATATTTTAAAAACATATAGTAAAAGATATGATTGACTTTTAAAATTCTAATAGTGTCACATAAGTTGCGATAAATCAAGTAACATAAATTATTTGAAATTACATTAAAAGATATTAAAATCACAAAGATTAAAAACTTAAAATATCTTAAGAAAACATATTAGTAAAAAAAAAATTTGACTGACTCACTAAATTCTAAAATTGGGACAAAGTGAGTAACATAAATTACTGAATTACATAAAAAATACTATAAATCACAATGATTAGCAACTTTAATTATTTAAAAATTTATTGTAACAAAAATTTGATTGATACTACAAATACTATTTATGCTACATAAATTGAGATAATGTAAATAACATATGTTGGGCCCGTATCTAATATTCTTTAGAAGGTTCATGAATAGTTCTTTAAACTTCGATACCATCTAATAGTGAGACTTTTTGAGTGATTACGACTACTCTGGCAATGACAGATGGTACGCCAATTTTAAATTTCGCTACAGTATTTAGATCTGACAGATCGAGTAACCGATCAAATGAAAATATGACAGACAAACAAGTGATTGAATGACCTTGCTTGAATGGCCCCTTGATAGAGGAGTAGAAGCGCGGGTCTCCTTCATCTACTTGCTAACGTTTGTTGTTAGTAACTGAAATTTAGCTTATTTTAGAATATAAATATCATGGAAAAAGTTAAATTTCGTGCTCAAATACCTTTACGATAAATCCAAAATCACGTCGGTAAGATTGGTGACCCACGAATTAATGCATGTTCGTTAGGAGCTAATAATGCACGCAGAAGGTGCCAAAAAGTCACTTGTCAGTTTACTACCTTACTTATCAAAGTCTTCCATCTGGCCCTAATTAGTTGGTTAATATTTATCCACGTTTATGATTTATATTAAGCTAAATAATTTTGAGCGGACAATGTCCAAAACTCTAAATGTCAGTGTGATGACTTTAATGGAGAAAACATTAAGGGAGATATAATAGAAGTCGAAGTCTCTAATCAATCGTCTATCGTATCAAGGTCAATTATCGGCTCAGAGGAAATTTTGGACGTTGATGAAAAAGATAAAATGAATGATGAAGTTGAAAGAAAAGTCTCAATTTCAGATGAAATGAGACATAGTATGATTGAAGAACTAGATAGAGAATTCAGTGGTGAATCATTTTATGGTACTGAGGCTTCACGAAAAATTGATGGTCAGATCATCACCAACTCAAAGTAAGTAGCTGACACTGATGAAATTTTCTCATATCATGGAGATACATTGGAAGAAGAGATGAGATAAAAATTAAATCTTGATGCTCCTAACTATCCTATCGTAGACGTTTCTTTGAATAATATAATTGTCGAGGAGCTAAGAGAAAGGGGGTACTGAGAAACTCAACAATATGAAACTTGGCAAGGAGGTGATTCATATGGTTCGCAAAGGCCACTGATGACTATTGTCAAACCAGTCCGCTACAAAGATGAAAATTTTATCAATACATATTCTTGTTTCTTCACAGGGACGATCATCAGTAGAAAATCTTCATCATATGAAGAAGCTTGAGGAGTCACACAAAAAGTATTGAGATATTCAGTAAGGCGCTTTCAAAGCTTCGTCTGAGTTCTTCCACAACAAGTTTAGGGTAGCTTCCAAAAAATCACTTTAAGGGGGAGTGTGAAAATATTAAAATAGATTTTTTGGAATCATATATTTCTAGTTAAGTTTCTAGAATAGTTTTGTGTAGTATTTAGAATAATCAACTTGAAGAAATATCTAGATATTTTAAGTAATTCTAGGAAGAAAAATATATAATAGGATAGTGTAGTCTATTTGATATTTGTATTTTGGAAAAATCTATATCTTAGGGTGCTAGATATTTAGGAGTGATATTTGTACATAAGGATAAAATACCCTAGATTTTTAGTATCTAGAATCATCCTTACACAAATATAAATAGGGGATGAGGATGACATTATTCATTTGTAACCAACTAAAAGACAATCCAATTCAAGTAGTTTCTTCTATATCCAAGTTTCCTTTCAATATCTTCCTTCATCTTTCTAGCTTTCTCACTTAGTTAAATCTTTCGATCTTAATTAACGATCTTGGGCTTAGTGGAGGACTTAAGATTTAAGGATAGTGGGTGCTTAAAAATTTTTAAAACTGAAAAAAATAAAGTTCATCCCAATGAGGTTCAAACCTCGGGCATCCTTTCCAATGGAACACCTTAAAGTCATCCTAAATGCCAATGCATCTAAACAACTTTCGTTGTAGTCAGTGGCAGATCTAGGAATTTTCTTCAGGGGGTTCGGAAAAATAAAAATATAAATGTGTGAATACGTCAACAAAATATAATTACAATACCACTCGACGAGGTTTCATTGCTTGAAAAGACAAAATAATATCATCAGTTGAAATTAATAGCATAAATAAATATCCTATGTGATTAATTAGCAATAAATTTCAGAAGATATGCTCTTCTAATCGTGTCACGATCATTTGGACGAAATTCTAAAATTAGAGTTCTTTCACCCGGATCAACCTTTATAGTATTTAAGTCAAATTCTTGAGAAGAATGCGATGATACTCCTAACTTATTCTTATTTTTTTCCCGATTAGGTTGACTATGTCTGACAGAACTTGAATTTGAGATTTCAAAAAAATATCTATTCATTACTCTTGAATAGAAAGCAACAATCGTCACGAACCGATTTGAAATTACAAAGCTACTGAAATAGAGATACATAGTTACTTACAGTTACTGGGGAATCAACAAACAACTGATAGAATTACAAGAACAGGCGAATAATTAACTATCCACAATGATAGCCTCACAAATCAACGAACCAGTAGAGTAGCAACCTTCAAAGTTTTACTGAAGTTGGGAAATTTTGACGAAATGGGAAAGAGGAAAATGATTTAGGAATTAGGTATGAGCCATATTAAATTAAAAAAAAAAAAAATTGGAAGTGTTTTTACTTAATTATAGCCGGAAGGAGCTATTAAAGCATGTTCCAGATACTAAAACTTAAGCAACGCACCTAGTGAGATTCGAACACACGACGTGTGGGCCCAAAGGAGCAACCCAAGAAGTGGACTTAGAACTACTGAGCTATTCCACAACTTTATTTTAGGTGGTTCAAATTTAATATATGTACATAAATACTGATTTTCTACCTTATATATACAAGGTAATTTTTTGCCAAGGGGGTTCGGGTGAACCCCCTGGCTACACCGTGGGTCCGCCCTTGGTTGTAATGGGTGCTTTTATAAATTATATACCTATTTTTATATATTTTTTATGTAATTTTACCTATTCCGCGTCAAATTTAATAGGTGTTGGAACACTCCAAAAATATATGTAGGTCCGCCCCTGTTTGAGCTAGCAGAAGGTCTCCCCACTTATATCTTTCTTCTGTTATTCACTACAAACTTCCCCTCTATTTTCCATTTATGCCAATTGAACCCAACACTTCATATGGTTCATGTATTGAATCAGACGCATAGGCAAGATCTTCCCTTAGCACCAGAAATATTCTTTAAACTTTGATACCATCTAATAGTGAGACTTTTTGACGGATTACGACCACTCTGGCAATGACTGAAGGTACACCAATTTTAAATTTTGCTACACTATTTATTTAGTTTTGGTCAAAACCAACAGATTTATTTAAAACCCAAGCAAATTACATCATCCAGCCTTACAAATGTAGATCTATATTTCTAATAGACAGATCGATTAACCGATCAAATGAAAATATGACAGGCAAACAAGTGATTGAATGACCTTGATAGAATGGCCCCTTGATAGAGGAGTGGAAGCGCTGGTCTACTTCATCAACTTGCTAACGTTTGTCGTTAATAACTGAAATTTAGCTTATTTTAGAATATAAATATCATGAAAAAAGTTAAATTTCGTGCACAGTCAAATACCTTTCCCCTAAATCCAAAAGCACGTCGGTAAGATCGGTGACCCACGATTAATGCATGTTCGTTAGGAACTAATAATGCACGTAGAAAGTGCCAAATAGTCACTTATTAAGGAGAAAAAAACTTACACACATCCGGTGTATACACCTTACTTATCAAAGACTTTTCCATCTGGTTGGTTAATATTTCTCCGCGTTTGTGATTTATGCTAAACAAATAGTGAGACTTTATGAGTGACTACGACTATTCATTTCTGACAATGGTTGAAGGTATGTTAACTTTTAATTTTACTACACTATTTACTACTACTAGAATTTTCACTAAAAGGTTTTAGAAGTAAACATACGAATCAATTGTAGGAGGTTCAATATTTATTATATATACATGAAAAATAATTTTAATCATGTATAAATAATATAATTTTTCACTGAATAAGGTTTGAATGAATCCCTGATCTAAAAGTAGCTCTGCCCCTGACTAACGTATGTTATTAGTAACTGAACTTTCTTAGCTCATTTTAGAATATAAATATCATGAAAAAAAATAAATTTCGTGTCCAATCAAATACCTTTACTATAAATCCAAAAGCACGTCGGTATGATTAATGACCCACGAATTAATGCATGTTCGTTAGGAACTAACAATGCATGTAGAAAGTGCCAAATCGTCACTTATCAGGTGACTACCTGACTTATCAAAGGCTTTTCCATCTAGCCCTAATTAGTTGGTTGGCTAATATTTATCCACGTTTGTGATTTATACTAAATTAAATAATTTTGATAGTGAATAAATAAATAAATGTTATTTAGTTATCATTACTAAAGAAGCATGACTCGTATCTGCACGGATCCAACATTAAGATATTTTGATTATATACAATAAGTTAGATTGATGTCAATTTCAATTATAAATTATAAAATAAATAAAAAACATATTAACTATTTGATAGTATTTTTCAATGAGTCAAATTATCTCACAAGATAACTATGTATAACTTATTCATATAAATAATAAAATTTGATGCATTTTAAAGTTTAGATCTTTAATCTTATGATTAAGATTTGCTAGGTTAAGTATAAAATATGAAATTAAAATTGATACTTGTTGAATAAAATAGAGATAATTGTTGAAAATGATAAAGGCTTATCTATTAATTGCATATTACATTACATGTGGTTTGCAATTAATAACCCAAAATTGAATTATATTCCCCTACTAAGCCGACATAAATATTCTTTATTTTTATTTTCCCTTTTCTTTTATTTATCAATCTGTTCTTTGAAGTTAAATTAAATTAATATTTTAAATTTAAATTTTAAGTGTTTTGAAAATTATGAAAAATAAAAAAGCTACAAGTTACCATCTTTTATTTTAATTTAAGTTATTTGACTTTGAGAACACGATAAAACATATTTCTGTAAATGTTTTATCGAACTTTATTTTTGTATATATTCCTTCTATTGAAACGTATGAGTCGTTTGTTAAAGTATATAAAAATAATTTTAAATAGAATGTATTAGTAATGTTTTCACTAATAATGCTTGTATTGGTAATACTGACATTATTTAAGGTAACATTATTTGTTATACACTATTTAATGTGATGTATTAGAACTTATCTTTTCAATTTTTATATATTTAAATAAAAGTTTTAACAAATTGCATATATATTCTAAGATTCATCCGGGATCTAGCATGGATTCAATATATGTTATTTTTTTGCCTCAATTTATGTGACACAAATAGAATTTAGATAATCAATCATACTTTTAATATGTATTTAGATAATTTAAGTTGTTAACTATTGTAATTTATAATATTTTTATGTAACTTTTAAATAATATACATTATTTCTCTTGTCCAAACTTTTGTGACATTAATAGTTAATTATATTTTTAAAATAATTTTAGTTTTTAATTATTGTGATTGATAATACTTTTCTTCTGTTCCAGTTTAAGTGACACTAATATAATTTCGAGAGTCAATCAAATATTTTATATTTTATATTTTTTTAATTTGTTAATTATTGTGATTTATAGTATTTTTTACATATTTTTTCCAAATATATAACAAATTAAATTATTTCTAGATATCTTAAGTTGTTAACTATTGTAATTTACAATACTTTTTATGTAATTTTGGAATAATATATGTTACTCTCCCTGTCCAGAGTTTTGTATCGTCGATAGCCAATTATATTTATTAAATAACTTTACTTTTTAATTATTATAATTTATAATATTTCTTCTATTTCAATTAAGTGACACAATGCTTAGATGATCATAATAATTAATTAGGGGAGATATAGTAACTCACGATTGAAGCTGCGAAGCATAAATGTCTTAAATGACTTGCAACCAAAAATTAGATGTGACATAGCAAAATTACTATAAAAAATACTCGTGAAAAAAAATTAAGTGGACCTCATATATAACGTCAAGTTAATTCTAAACTTCAAGAGTTAATTTATCATTTTTATATATATCTTAATTTTTTATTAAACATTATTATTATTTTAATACCTAAATGACTAATAATAATTAATTAGGGTGGTATTTAGTAAAATCATGGTTGAAGTAGCTGAAGCAGACATGTCATAAATGTCTATTTTATTTTTTAATTAAATATTATTAATCTTTTAATACCTAAATGACTTATAATAATTAATTAGGGATGATATAGTAAAATAACGTTTGAAGCAGCTGAAGCAGACATGTCATAAATATTTATTTTATCTTTTTTAATTAAATATTATTAATTTTTTAATACCTAAATGACTTATAACAACTAATTAGTGGTGATATAGTAAAATCGTGAATTATATATTATTAATTTTTCAATATATAAATGACCTATAATAATTAATTAGATGTGATATAGTAAAATTAAGGTTAAAGAGACATGTCATAAATGTATACTTTATATTTTATTTAAATATTATTAATTTTTTAATATATATAAATAATTTATAATAATTAATTAGGGATGATATATTAAAATTACGGAGCAACAAAAATTTAAATGTGAAATATAGTGAAAAATTTATTTACTTTTAAAAGAGTAAAATAAAAAATATATGAAATATTTAATTATACATTTCAATAAGTATGGGCTCCATCATATTCAATAGAACTTTGGTATTATTATAATTAAATAGAAAAGGGAGGACTTTTATTTAAGGTCATGGTTGTAATTAAATGAAAATGGTTGGACTTTTTCTTTAGATGTGTTGCTAAGGCTCAAAAAGTAAAGTACTAAAGATAAATATGATAAGCAAGTTAATTTTACAAGAAGACCATTATATACTTAAACATTTTATCAATGTCTTTAAGGTGTCATGTTGAAACCAATGTTTCTATTATATAGAAAAATAAAAAATATTGTGATCACAACATTAATTTTTTAGTGAGGGAATAAATCTCAAGCAAAAGATGAAATGTTTCAATTAAATATAATTCTAAAACTTAATTAAAGTCTCTGATAATGACAAGAGAAAATTGCTCGAATATTAAATATCTTTCACTTTTAATTGAAAGTTGTGAGTTCGAGTCATGAAGAAAGCAAAACGGTTCGAAGCTCATAGATACCAAATATCATGTAAAAACTAATAGAGAACAGAAAAGAAGAACATTAGTTGTACAATAAAATAATCAAGTGGCTTACGTTAAATACAAAGACCGACAAACGTCCAAACTACAGTAAAAACAAATATTTATAGTTCACCACTTCACCCATTCAAAAATATAACAATAAAAAATTATTTTATGTATATAGTATAGTACTTTTTTTAACTTTAGGATAATTCGCATGTAATAGTCTGCAAATCACAGAGAAAATGTAAATTATATTAGGCAATATTTATGCGACAGACTTAACTCATCAGACATTAAGAAAGATTGATCACGATCATCTGTGTAGATAATCGTCCTTCAAACCAATTGAGTCATTCTAAAGGAACTCACTTGTTAAACTTAAAAAACAATATATATGGATAAACAAAAATAATTTATATATGTGTATATATAAAAACACAAATTTATACTTATTTATCTTTTTATATGTTTTTATTTTGGCTAAATACATATACAGACCCCTTAACTATTTCATTTTTCCCATATAGGCACCTCAATTAACACAGGGACCTATTGAACTCTTTACTTCTTCACAAATGATTTTAATTGAGCCCAATTGTCCGACGTGACACCTTTTTAAAGCCTTCATTTTTAACGTGTTGAGTGCGTGTATGTAGTCGTCGCCTACGTGTAAATTTTGACCAATTATAACCAATTATATTATACACCTCACCTTCTCTTTTAATTAATAAATAAAATATAATTTCCACTTCATTTCCCCCCTTATAACATCAAATCCCTCATACCTATCCCCAAATCTCTCTATCAGAAACCTAAAATGGCAATTTCACTTCCTAATACTACTAATTTATGCTTCGTCTGTTGTATAATGAAAAGCTACATAGTGTTTTGAGTGATTAATTCAAGTTTGACACTGATTTCAACATTTTTTTACTGGTTGCGAAGAATTTGGAGTTGGATCTCAAGAATTGTTGTTGTTTTATGGTTGAATTACAGTCAGGTATTTTTCAAATGTCAATATTATCACATTTTTGTCATGTATTGTAGTTGTAAATGGTTTATTAGTGCTTTGTTTGTATATTACGTTAGTAATGGCAGTTTGAAAATATCTGAAAAAAACTAGAATTTTCTTAGGGTTATTACTATTCATAACTTGTCAGGTATTTTGGGGCTTTGTTTCAGAAATCTGATGGATAATATTATTATTACAACTCATGTTCACAATGGTGGCAAGTTTATTTTTGATGAGGAATATGGTCCACGCAACACAAGAGAAAGTGAGGTAGAATATGTAAGTATGGACAAGGACCACTTTTCTATATTCGAGTTGCTTTATTATACTACAGAATTTGGGTATGTGACTGTTGGTGGGTTCTACTTTAAAGACCCTAAAAAGAAAGTGTTTATTGAAGTAGAAAATGACTTGACTTTGCTAAGTCTTGTTGAAGACCTAAAAGATGGGGACTTTTAAGACTTGTATGTGAACCATGTTGTGGATGAGTTAGAAGTGGTAGAAGATGGGGTCCCATCTGATTTTCTTTGTGATACAACAGGTAATCAAAGTATTAATGTGGTTAGTGAAAATAGCAATGCGGGTGAGAATATATCAACAGTTCATGATATTAATGTTGAAGGGTTACATGAGGAACCTACCCAAACTGACAACATAGATATAAAATCTGGTGCAGCTGAACTCTCGGATCTAGAAGTGGCTGAAATAGATCTTGATAGTAGTGCTGATTCTTAAGAGTTTAATATACTAGAAGATGATGATTCTGAAGTTGATGAAGAGTTAAGAGATCTTAGAAACGAAAGGAGAAACTGTGTGAAACAAAAGAAACCTGTCCAGAATGAAGAAATAAAACTTGGATCAGCAGGTATTGATAGGGGATTTGAAGATATTGGAAGGAATAAGGCTGCTGGATACCGTGGAAAATTAGGGAGAGATGAGGAGTTATAGATAGCTCAGAACTTGATAGTGATGACAGTGCTGATGGACTGGAACCTGAAGCTGTCAGGGGTGTTGATTTACCAACAAAAAGGAAAAGTAAAAGTTAAGATTTAATCCTGATTGTGTTGTGTCTATATTTGAGCTTGGTATAATATTTTAAAATGTTAAGCAATTTAGAAAGGCTGTGTCAGAGTATGCTGTAGAATACAAAGTTAGATTGAAGCTTAAGCCTAATAAAGAACATTGAGTTAGAGTTAGGTGTGAGGACAAGAAATATAAATGGTTGTTGTTTGCTAGTATTGATAAGCATTCTGGTGACTTTGTTTTCAAGCACTACTATCCTGTACATGTATGCTCTACTACAAAAAAAAAATAAGTTGTGCATATCTAAGTTTATTGCAAGTAAGTTCAAGAATGAAATAACTTTACAACCTTATACAAAACTGTGAAAAATCTAGAAATTGATGAGAAAAAAATTGAATTTGTATGTGGAAAAAATTGTTTGTAGCAGGGCAAAGCATAAAGTCAATAAAGAATTCTTAGATGATTGAAAGATGAAATTTTCAAGGATGTGTGACTATGCAGACATGATAAAACATACTAATCCTGACAGTTTTTGTTGGGTGAGGATAGATAGAGAGTCTCAACCTAAAAAAAAATTATTTATTTATTTTTATTTGTGCTTTGATGCATTAAAGAGAGGCTGGCTGGCAGGGTACAGAAAAATTATTGGGTTAGATGGTTGTTTTTTGAAAGGTTGTTGCAAGGGTGAATTGTGAGTTACAGTTGGTAGAAATAGAAATAATCAAATGTATTCAATAGCCTTGACAGTGGTTGATCAAGAGACAAAACATAGCTGGAGTTTCTTCATTAACCACTTGATTCAAGATTTGAACTTAGAAACTGGACATGGACTGACTGTCATGTCAGATAAGTAAAAAGTTAGTCTACTTTATATACTTTAATTTTGATGTCTTCTATTTATTTATCATACAGTCATGTTCATATATTTTGTGTTTTGATTTTGTATTTATGTTGATGTAGGGTCTTGTACCTACTATACTTAAGTTGCTATCAATTGTGAAATGATGTGGTGTGCAAGATATATCTAGTCCAATTGGCATCAGATCTGGAGAGCAGAATAAATAAGAAAACAATTTTAGAGGTGTGCTAAATCTAGTTTTGAAGTAAAGTTTTTGAATGAGATGGGCAAATTCAGTCAACTTGGTAAGGATATTTGTGAGGACTTATTACATTATGAAAAAAATTATGGTGCAGGGCATATTTTAGGGAGCATTCTAAATATGACATTGTTGAGAATAATATGTTTGAGACATTTAATTCAAGGATTTTAGCTGCTAGACATAAATCTATAATCAGTATGTTAGAGGAGGTTAGACACAAGATAATGGATAGAAATGTTGAAATGAGGAAATTTGTTGATACCTGAATTTTAGACATCTCTCCTATGGCTTTATTAGTACTTGAAGAAAAAAAATATGGCTAGAAATTGCACAGTTAGGTTCAATGAACAGATTGGGTATGAAATTTTAGATGGTCCTTATAGGCATATAGTTGATATTAAGGAAAGGACTTGCACTTGTAGAAGCTGACAATTGAGAGCCATACCATGTCAACATATTGTATTGACTTATCAGCATAAAGGTATAGAGCCTAAATTTTATGTGGAAGAGTGGTATAAAAAAGATACATTCTTGAAAACTTATGACTAATTTCTTCAGCCAATACCTTATATGAAAATGTGGCGTAACATAAGTGGTATAGTGATTGATCCTACTGAGCCTAGATCAATGCCTGATAGATCAGAAAAAAATAGAAAAAAGAGGAAGAATGAGCCTAAGAAGAAGTATGGGAATTTATCCAGGAAAGGACTGAAAATTTCTTGCTCCAAATGTCATCAAATTGGTCATAATAAAACTCTCTGTAAAGCTTAGATAATGCACTCATATCTTTTAATTCAATAATTAAATTCTGATATTTATAATATATATTTAGTATCCTTTATTGTTATGATGGAATGGGACAACCTGAAAGCTCTATCCAGGCAGCAAGTTCTAGCAGGCCACCAAGCTTCGGCCAGCCACTAAGCTCTAGCATACCACCAAGTTTCAGCCAACAACCAAGCTTCAGCCAGCAACCAAACTTCAGCCAGCAACTAAGCTTCAGCAGTTCTATGTGTGTTGATACCTCAGCAGTTATAAAAGTGCAGCCAGCTGGAAGAGGTAGAGGTAGAGGCCAGACAAAGGTAGAGGAACTGGCAAAGACAAAGGAACTAGAAGCGGTACTGGCACAGGTAAAGGAAAATAAAGTGCATCTGATCAGCAACTTGGAAAAAAAAACCATTGGAGCATCAACATCATCAATAGGACAAAAAACGTCAAAGACAATAGGATTTGGTATCTACACTGATCAAATGAGTGGCAGTCAAACATTAAATGTAAGTCTAAATTACAACTTCAATTCATGTAATTCTTAATTATCTTTTGACAAAACTAATTTTACTTCATTTTATGCAGCCTGAAACTAGAAGTGAAAGAGTTGTCATTCTGGGTGTTTTCAAAGATGCAACTCAAATAAAGATTGATATTAGTTATAAGTCTCGAGGAATGAAGTGGAAGGGAAAGAATGGTGTCACAATTTCTCAATTGCAGCGTATGAGTCAGTCAAAAAAGAAGCCAACTTGAAAGTTCTAGTGCACCAAGAGGAATATGAAGTTGTTGAATTAATTGTGTTTTTAGTACAATGTATATTTTGGTGATTAGTTGTATGGCTACTTTGGTATTTTGTTGGAGTTTCTGAAGATTCTGAACTATATTTTGTGGTCTGTTTTAGATTAGTTTTTTATGAACACTTAATGTATGGTTAGAGCACATTTTGAGCAGTTGAATGGTAGATTATTGTGTTTAAAATGTTGATCACTTACACTTGTGCTCTTGTGCTTTATATAATTATTGAATGGTGGTTCCTTTGGTATGAAACATTTGACAACTTTGAATCATTTAAATGAATCATTTGAACTCTAAACAAACAGAGTACAGTAACCTAACTAAACTAATTACAACAAGAAAGCAAAATCAAAACATAGTAGAGTAACATTTCACAACTTATATTCATTCCTTCTAAATTGTTTCATACACAACAATCCCACTACAACAGGAAAGCCAAAGCAAAACAGTCCCATACAAATAATATATTTCAGAATTATCCAAATCAAAATAGTCCCATATATAAGAAACCTAAGCCAATATTGGCCAAAACTAAGAACATTTCTTGAAGAAATTCCATGAAGCCAAAATCACTATTGCCCCAAAGCATATCACTTTAAATTTTCTTGATCTATTCTTCTCTTCTTCAAATGATTTGACTTTTTTCAATAAATTCCACATCACCCTCTTTGCTTTGAGGAGGCATTTCATCATCATAATAATCGAAGTAATTGCATCCATCTCTCACCTATAGGTTAAAGAAAAAATTAAACTAAAAAATGCATCCATCAATCGAAGTAATTGCATTTCATCCAATGAAGCAGCAAAAGATGAATACCTTTGAAGTTTTGCAGCAAAAGAATCTCCCACCAGTGTTTAGTTTTGTCTACGAGGTCTTAATTTCAACTTTCACCCCACATAAACATACTTGTTTTGAAATTGAAGAAGATAAAGACAATGAAAAAGATAAATTGAACATTACTACTAAAAATGAGTAAGAAGAAAAAATTAATAAGAGTATGAGAGTTTAAGCGGAGCAAGAAAAAAGGCAGAAAAGAAATTTAAGAGGAGAAGGAGAATTTAGGTGACAAAAATGATGGATATTAAGAATTGGGTATAAAAAGAGGAAGAAAGAGGGAATTAGTATTTTTTTGAAAGAAATTGGGTATAAAAGAGGATAAAAGATCCATTGGGTGTCATAAAAGCTGGTCCATTGACATTTCACGCGCCTCCCAGACGTGAGTACACGCAAAGTGCCACGTCAGATAATTGGGCTCAATTGAAACCATTTGTGAAGGAGTAAAGAATTTAATAGGTACCTGTCTTAATTGAGGTACCTATACGAGAAGAGTGAAATAGTTTAGTGGCTTGTATATGTATTTCGTCTTTTATTTTTTAAAATAAAATTTTGATTCAACCACTACACATAAAAACGATTTGTGAAAGGCAATGATGAGAAGCGTTTCACATGTCTAAAGATAAGTGATCGTTTGGACTTTATGATCTCGATCACGTTATTATTTTTTGATTCTTTGTCAATCATACTTTAAAATTATTTATTTTGTAGTTATAATCTTCTATAATCTACATCTACATCTATCTACATCTACATCTACATCTATAATCTATTAAAAGTGTGAAGCCCCTTAGAAAAGTGATTTGAACTTTTTACCATTCATTAAAAGTTTATACTTTAGATAAAATCGTCTTTTTACTATTTTTCTTCAATTATTATGTCATTATATTATAACATTTAAAATTAAGAATTTCTATAATATATGGTAAAAAAATATTTTTTTGTAAATTTTTCCTTTAAAAAATAAAAAAAATTGAAAATTACCCTAACCTTCCAAAAATAAAAACAAGTTATTTTAATTTTGTAATGGAAAAAAAATAAAAACACATTACTTTAAATTTTTGAGGAGAAAATTTTCAACTTCCTAAAATTGTGTTGTAGTATTAATTTGATATCATAATGAATTTTTTTTTTCCTTTCGCAACATAAAAATAAAAATCTTCCATATTTAGATAATTCTTTTTTGTAGGAAAAGATATTGGAGAATTTTTTTTTTATAATAATATAATAATATCCACAATGTAAAATTTATTGACAGAGATATTCTAATAATTGTCTTTTCTTTTATGAGCTTTAAAGGTGTCATCTATAATTAAAAAAGGTAAGGTTTAATCGCACTGTTCTAATTTCTCGATTATCGTATTGTTTTATTGAAGTTTCTGTTATGCTCAAGTCTATGTTGTAGATGAATGTTTCGTCGAACTTTGAGAAATTTTCATTAAGGTTAGGTTTGATGATATTATTGTAATATTCTCGAATACTGTAGTTTGTGTTACTATTTTTTATTTTTTCAAGTGATAGATTAACGTTTGGTCAGACTTTAAGAATTTTTCTTAGGGTTTAATAGCATTGTTATGATATTTCAATTATCGTATTGTTTTGTTGAGTTTATAGTGACAGATGAATATTCAGTCAAACTTTGAAAAATTACTGTGTAAAGGTTAAATTTAATTAATTTATTTTGTTGTAATTTTTGATCTATTACTATCTATTATTTTTGTTGTTATCCGTAATCTGATAGTTCACATCGTAGGAGACAATCAAAATCTTAATACTTCACATATGACTTGACATGAAGCACACGTGCAAAGCACATATATTTGACTAGTATATTAATTAAAAATGTGAAAACTATTAGAAAAGTGATTTGAACTTTTTGTCCTTCAAAATATATGGGACTCCTAAAATATATAGAAGGAGAATAAATTGAAATTTTCTTTTGTACTGATCAATTAGAAAAATACTCTTAAATAGAATAGAAAAATACTCCTAAAATAGGACTCCATTAAGGAAATACTTTTATAAATATTCAGATGCACGTTAAACTAGAGAAGAAACTGATTTACTTATTAAAAAAATGCGATTGATGCCCATCTAACTTGATTGGGTTGCCTCTCTAGATTGGTGAATACTGAATTTTCTAACCCTCAACGTCTTCACTATTTTTGTCAACATAATAGAATTCAATGTGTGTGTGTATATATATACTAGTTTAGAATACGTGTGTTGCACATGTAATTTATTTTTTAACTTAATGAGAAGTTTGACACAAATTTATAAAATCAACTTTATTGAAAAAACAACCATCTAATAATTTGATGTTATTGGAGTTATTTAATTATATGATATTATTGGCTTATTTCTTGTTTGATACCATCACACATTGTTATCAAATTGGGTGAGGGATTTCTAACCAATGAGGATATTTTATACCATTGGGCCAATTTGTTATGGTCAGTTTATTTTGTGATGAGACTTGGTTGAGAAAAACTAGTAGTATATGAGTTTATGGATGTTGAAGGGATTATATATTGTTTTCATCATCAAGAATGATCAAAACATAAACTATTATATGAATGAAGATCGAGAAGGAAGGTGACAATTTTTTCTTTGCAAGAGTTTATATTTTGGTCGTGAGTGACATAGATTTGTTACACCATAGTAGACTGTAAAACATATAATCATGCAAAACACTATCAATTTGTTTGTCTTATATTTTTAGTCAATTTTAAAAAGAATGTCTCTTTTCTTTTTTGACAGTTCTTTAATTTTAACTTTTCACATAACATATTTAGACCATAAGATTAAAGTAAATTTTAATACATTATTCATTTTAGTTTAAAGTAGCAAGAATTAAAAAACCTTCATTACTTTTTAAAATTCCATGCTAAGTTAAGTCCTGGCATACAAATTAAAACAAAGGGAGTACATATGTTACATGTTATACTCTAATTCAGTACATATGTTACATGTAATACTCTAATTGATCAAAATTCTTTGTCATAATACTAAGTCATCGAATTTTCTTGGCTTTTTCATTTATTTTCTTCTTTACGTGAGTAAAGTGCATTAGGTTGATGAAGAGCTACTACTCATGTGCTTGGCAATGGTCAGCTGCAACTCATCTTTTTTGGCTCCTACCACCTTATGTCCTTATCAGTAATCTTTCCCTCATTGATGAACATGAAGGTTGGAATTACTTCCACACCCCAATCAGTGGCTATTGACTTTAATTCATCCACTTCCACTTTAAGGAAGGCAATAGCGGGTAGCTTCTTAGCCAACTCTCCAAGGAATGGGCAATGAACTTACAGGGATCACATCAAGAAGTAGTAAAGTCCACGACTATTAATTTTTTGTTACCAATGCCTTTTTAGAGATGATCGTTTCATTCATCAACTGTGTGAACGGCAAAGACTATTCCCCCTATCATTTTAATGTTGGACTGTAGGTCAACGTCCAAAGCAAAGCTCTAGTCATTGTAGCGCTTATAAGAACATCTGATATTTTCAATAACAACAATAATAATAATATATATGTACACAAAACTTACCCTTAACCCATCTATTACTAAGAGGTTGTTTTCGATAGATCTTCCATTAATAATAATAATAATAATAATGATAATAATAATAATCAAATCAAAAGATGATCTATATAAAATTAATCGAACCTATATCCGATCATGCAAAGAATAAAGAGAATTTTACGATTCCATCTAAACTTTTTGATGCAGTTTCATGTAAGGCTAGCTTCTCGATCTTTATATAAAGCTAGGTTTTTATTTTAAAATTTTTGGAGTCCTTAACCATGTACATCTCTTACCATATAATTTAACATAGTTTTTCCACCTCTAAAAGGAAAAAACTACAATTGGTTAACTTTGTAGTTTTGATGTTGTTAACCTTATATATATACATTTAAAAAAAAAAACCTTTTGTTAAAAAAAAAGTCTTACACCTAACGAATTTGGAAAACTAAAAAAGTCGTGCTTTTGTATGTCAATAAAAAATTTCCATCAAATTTTCCTTTCTTCACTTATTATTATATAATTAAGGAAACCTTTTTCAACTATACAAGGAAAAAAAAATTATCAAGCATTAATTTTTCTAAAAATTGCACAAATACACAATTTATGTTTCAAATATTACAAAAAATTTCAACTCCCTAAACATATTATAAAAATTTCAACATATACACAGAATGTTATGTATATATCGGCTATGTTATGTATATTAATAGGGAGAGAGAGTAAAGTAATTAAAAAAGTGGGAGAGTGTGTAACTACTTCAAAAATGGTTGGTATTTATGTTATTTATACTTAATTTTTCATACTTCTTTTACCATATATTTTATGACTTCTTAATTATTAGAAATTATAGTTAATAATTAATAATTTAAGAAAAAAATAAAATGACGATTTTGTCTATAGAGGAGTCTTTTAATGAGGGCAAAAATTTAAATCACTTTTCTAAGGGCTTTCACACTTATAATATATTATAGATATAGATTATAGATATATCTTCTTTGTTTTCATTCAAGTCATTCTTTAGTGTCAAATTTTTTGCGCAGACAAAAATTATTTTCATCAAAACTGAAGTTTTGTGATCACTATTGTATTATTTTGTTGTAATTTACAGGCCGTAGATGAATTTACAGGTGTTGGATAAATGCCGGTCGGCTTTGAAGATTTTTTTTAGGTAAAGTTTAGGTTTAATTGTATTATTTTTATATCTCTATTTTGAGAATTTTTTTGTGTAAAGGAAAGATTTAGTTGTATTATTTTGATATCTGACTTTGAGAAATTTTTTGTGTAAAGGTTGGATTAATTATATTTTTTTGATGTCTCTATCATCGTATTATTTTGTTGCAGTTTACAGGTGGTAGATGAATGTCGATCAACTTTGAGCAATGTTTTTGGTAAAGATTAGGTTTAATTAAATAAATTCTCCAAAAGATGTTGAATTTAATTATTGTATTTATCTTTACTATTTAAACAAATATCCTATTTAGTTTAATGTTTAAACTCAATAAAGTGAGGTACACACACCTAAACTAGTTTATTAAATAATACACAAAGAAAAGAATAATACCGGACTTGTGTTGTTTTCCTTTTTCTTTCTCTCTCATGTTTGCGTTGTCCTTACTTTAAAATAAAAATGGAATTTTTTTTCATCTGATATTCGATATTATTATTAATGTCTTAATAAATTTATTCACGTCAAAACTCTCACAATAAAAGTAAACCGTTCTCTAACATGGTGACTTGGATCCATATATATATATAGTAGGATCTGAATTCAAAATATTTAATTAATTAAAGATGATAGAATACTTACTTTAAAATAACAAGAAAATTAAACACTGTGCAACATTTTTTTTAACACAATATCATACATATCATACAACAGAACTTTACATGACCATGACCAACACCATCCATAGGAACTACTGAATGGCTTTATTTATACAAGCAAAAGTTTTAAACTAGCAAGATTACTATGGCCTTGCCACTCACATTACAAAGGATTACAATTACAACGCATAATTAAGCACTAATTAATTAATTCTGTGGCTCAGATTAATTGGCTTTTCCCAGGGCCATATATTCTTCATAGGTGCAACAATGGTGATATTTGCATGTATGATAACATCCTTTATGATAGGCCCCCTTGCCGTAGCCGCCTTAATAATGGGCTTTCTCCGCTGCATCGATGAATTGAGAATATTTAAATTAATGCATATGCACTGATGACTGATCTTTGAATTGAAATTTCAATTTATATGTCGTACTTTTAATTTCAGTTTGTTATATACAATTTAAGATAATTCGTGTCTCTACATATATTTAATAAATTTTTAATTAGTTTCAATATGATAGATTTAAGTTCACAGGATTCAATGAATATTTTAGTATGTTCTACACACTTTTAGTTTAGTTTGTAAGGTTTGAAAAGTTTATGCTATATTCTTCAAATTCATGTATAGTGACTTAGATATACAAAATGAAGCATAAGGAATGTATATTAAATGTCATCATCAAGCTAGTGTTACTAAAATATTAGGTTATCATCTAACATTCATAAAAACTAATAAATCTTAGTTCATGATCTAATTTTATATGTTGGACGTATCTTTACTATGTCACTTTATTATTTTAATTCAATTACCCAGAGTTTCGAGGTAACGGGCGATAAAAAACACAAAGTAATGCGTAAAGATATGCTAATATGCCTAACATAGTAGCATCAATTGGTTCTTTTTTTTTTTTTTTAATGAATTCAATTACTTAAAAAGAAAATGAAAGATGATACTTACAATTGGGAGTCAAGTTGGGAGAGGGAGTGTTGGGAGTGGGAGTCATGGGAGTGTTGGGAGTCAAGTTGGGAGTGGGAGTCATGGGAGTGGGAGTCTTGGGAGTCAAGTTGGGAGTGGGAGAGTTGGGAGTCAAGTTGGGAGTGGGAGTCATGGGAGTGTTGGGAGTGGGAGTCTTGGGAGTCAAGTTGGGAGTCAAGTTGGGAGTGGGAGTCATCGGAG